>NC_037673.1:152958035-152990002 GCF_003255815.1 Theropithecus gelada
AGAAAACCAAACACCGCATGTTCTCACTCATAGGTGGGAACTGAACAACGAGATCACTTGGACTCAGGAAGGGGAACATCACACACCGGGGCCTATCATGGGGAGGGGGGAGGGGGGAGGGGGGAGGGATTGCATTGGGAGTTATACCTGATGTAAATGACGAGTTGATGGGTGCTGACGAGTTGATGGGTGCAGCACAGCAACATGGCACAAGTATACATATGTAACAAACCTGCACGTTATGCACATGTACCCTAGAACTTAAAGTATAATAAAAAAAAAAAAAAAAGAAATGATAATCACCAGTAATGGCCATGAAATGTTGCATATCTAGTATGTGCCTGGTGCCATGTTATCGCTTTGCATGGATTATATGATTTTGTCTTCTCCACCAATGGAGGAGGGAGGCAATATTGCTATTTCCAGGTAAGGAAGCTGACATGGGAGAGGGTAAGCAACTTGGCCAAAGACTCAGAGCCAGTAAGTGGTGGAATGGGCTTTCATTGTAAGTACCTGGAGTCCAGAGACCACATGCTTAATTAATATCTCAAACTGTCCTTAAAAGAGAGTTAAATTATCTATCTATGTATCTATCTATCTATCTATCTATCTATCTATCTATCTATAGATTTACTAATAACACACTCAGTCCATTCATTCACTCATTCAACATTTTTGAACCCATTTTTCATCCCAGGTATTAATATGAGGCACTGGGAATACAAAAAAGATACAGTCCTTCCTCAAGAATAATGTTTCCATTTTTGATGGACAACTCTCTAAATCAGGATATAACGTGAGAATTTTCACAGGTTTAGAGAAAATAAAAGGCACAGAGATAATTTTAAATATTAAGTTATTAAAGTTATATAATAAGATATATGCAGTAATTGAGGCCTGCCCACAATATACGAGGAGGACAGGGAAAGAATACTATGTACAGCTTGATGAGGACGCAGAGGGGATGTATCATGGAAGACTTCCTGGAGACAGGGCTACTCTGTTTTAAGTTAACAGTTTCAAATCTCAAATGGTCATGTGCTTCTCATAAAGATCATACAGATTTAGTGAAAGTAAATCTTCTTCTAATAATCTTCCAGTACAGGGGTAGGCAATTCTATTCAATTCTGCTACATTTTAAAAGCAATCACAGACAATACATAAATGCTTGAGTATGGTTATTTTCAATAAAACTTTATTTATATTAACAGGTCACAGGCTGGATTTGGTCCACAGCCTTTAGTTTGCTGACTCCTATTCTAGTATTAAAAATGATATCCCATGATACTACTGTTAATTTCGGCTTCCCCCAAATTCATGAATAACCACATCGCCAGCAGTACTTATTGGTGCACAATTCCTGGGAAATCAAATCATTTTTCTGATCCCAGCATGCAACTTGCCTAATTATGATTAACACCTCCCATCTTTATCTGAAAGAAAACATTCTGTGAAGGGACAGATGGTGTTGCTGTGGAGTCTTCAACATCTTCAGCTGCAGATGTAGCTATGCGGGTTGCAGGCTGAAAATGATCAACTAAGTGGTGGCTTCCCGGGAAAATATTTGAAAGATAGAAATACTCTGCAAGATGGAAAATTCATAGCCATGCTTGATTTTCTCAAATAAGGAATACTTGTTAGCAAAAAGGGAAATCAAAGGCTCTAGTCCTTAAAAGCCAGGAAATCACTAAAACTAGAGAAAGCACAAGATATTAAGAACAGACAGAGCAAAGTACACTTACAGCTCACACTGACCTTTTAACTCTAGAATGTGTGAAATTTGCTTTCAAACAGTAGACATTATCATGTGGTCAAACATATGACTCTGTATTTGTAAATGTCATTCTCTGGAGCATAACCTGCAACCACAGTTACAGAAAAGCGGCTATTTTCTCTGAGACCATGAAAAGTCTCTCATTATTTGCTGATTTACATAGTTGTCCATCAAAAAAGAAAATGTTTAAGAAAAGCCTAAGTTGTTTCTCAGCCAATCTGAGAGTAAAATGCACATGATTTGACTCTGCATTGGTCCTAGCTTTAAACTGATGAAAGTCTACAGAAATGGTTCTTTTCTTTTCTTGTCGATTTCACAAATATATATTTAGCATACACTCCAGCAAAGAGAGGAGTTGTAGAGATGTACAAATTAATAAAACCAAGTTAAAACCCATGAGGATCTCAGCATTAGCGTTAGTTATTTTAAGCTATTGCTAAACACGAATGATCTCCTGATTTTTAGACATGCATTAGAGATCTGTCGTAAACAGAAGATAGAGTGGAGGGAGGAAAACTCTGGAACATAACAGAAGAGTAGCAAGAAAGGACGGACCCAATTTGGACACTGGGACAGCAGGAGTCTGGGAAATCGCAGAAAAGATTTCTAGAAAAAGACCCTTCAAAAAAGACACAGGGTGACAAAAATGATACAGAGGCTTTAGGCAACAAATAATCATGGGCCATTGAATCTTCCTAATGGTTTCTCTGCTCTAATAGGGAACACAGTGAGATGTGACTTGGCTTGGCTTATTTGGAGGAAGGAAAATGAGTTCATAAAGACTGACTCTGAGCCCATCTCTAACATCTTTTCTTTTTCTTATCTGTATCAGAAAGTATTTTCTTAGATATCAGGTGTTCAAGTCACTGTTAAGACAATTAAATAAGCATGTGATATGAGACGACCAAATTGAGAAATGGGATTCTTTAGACAGACAGATGAATCTTTGGAAGGAAACTTATGTAAGCCCTAAAACATTGTGAAAAACAATTTCACTGATAACATCAAAAAATACTTAGAAATACGTTTAACCAAAAAAGTAAAAGACTTGTACAATGAAAACTACAAAACACTGCTAAAAGAAATTAAAGAGTTAAATAAAAGGGAAGGTATCTTGTGTTCATGGATTGCTGGAAAATATTATGAAGACGGAAATACTCCCTACTGATCTACAGGTTAAATGCAATCTTGGACAGCCAATCTTAAAAAATTCAAAAGGCAAAAAACCCCAAATAGTCAAAACAACCTTGGAAAAAAAAAGAACGAATTTGTAGGCTTTGCACTTCCTGGCTTCAAAATTAACTACAAAGATACAATAATGAAGGCAGTATGTTACTAACATAAAGGTAGCAATAAAGACAATAGAATAAAATTGAAGATTCAGCAATAAATTGATACCGCTATGGTCAGTCGATTTGCAACAAGGGTACCAAACCATTCAGTGGGAGAAATAATAGTCTTTTCAACAAATGATGCTGGGACAACAGAATAGCTATATGTAAAAGAACAAATATGATGCTCTACTTAACAACATACACAAAAATTAACTCAAAATGGATTGAAGATTTAAACATCAGAACTAAAACTGTGAAATCTTTGTAGGGAAGCATAGATGTAAATGTGCTTGCCATTGGATTAGGCAACAGGTTCTTGGATATGACACTAAAAACACAATCATTCAAAGAAAAAGTAGATAAATTGGACTTCATCAAAAATAAAAACATTTCAGGGCAAAAGGCACTGTCAAGAAAGTAAAAACTTCCTTGGAAATAAATTCTGCAAACCATGTATCTCTTCAATGTCTAGTGTCCAAAATATATACAATCTTCTTACAACTGAACAATAAAATAACCAATTAATAAGTGGACAAAAGATCTGAATCAACATTTCTTCAAAGAATATATAAAAATGGCCAATAAGTCCATGAAAGGATGCCTAACATCATTAGTGATTAGGTAAATGCATATGAAAATCACAATGAGATATCATTTCACACCACTATGATGGCTGTAATGGAAACAGTAAACAAGTGTTGGTAAGGACATAGAGAAACTGGAAACCGCACATATTGTTGAAAGGAATGTAAAAGGGTGCAGCTACTGTGGAAAACACTTGGATTGCTTCCCTCAGTAAGGTAAACACAGAATTTCCACATGACCCTGCAATTTCTCTCCTAGGTACAGTGGTCCTCCCTTATCTGCAGCGGATACATTCAAAGATCCACAATGGACACTTGAAACCACCCACAGTACTGAATTTAGACATATAATATACATATAATATATATTATATGCACATGTTTATATCTATATTATATGCACATGTTTATATATATATTATATGCATATATACACATGCATACTTTTATTTTTTTTGGTTAAACATAGATACACATGTTTATATGACAGACAAACGCACACATATACACAGTTTTTCCTATACCTGCATACCTATGATAAAGTTAAATTTATAAATTAGGCATAGTACCACATGAACAATAATAATGACAAAATAGATTATATCATAATAAAAATCATGTAAACATGGTGCCCCTCTTTCAAAATTCTTTTTTGTTTTTGAGACAGACCCTCACTCTGTTGCCCAGGCTGGAGTACAGTGGCGTGATCTCAGCTCATTACAACTTTCGCCTCCCGACTTCAAGTCATTCTTGTGTCTCAGCCTCCCAAGTAGCTGAGATTACAGGTGTGCGCCACATACCTGGCTAATTTTTGTGTCTTTAGTAGAGATGGGGCTTCTTCATGTTGGCCAGGCTGGTCTCAAACTCCTGGCCTCAAGTGATCTGCCTGCCTTGGCTTCCCAAAGTACTGGGATTACAGGCATAAGACACTGCACCTGACCTCAAAACATCTTGTTGCACTGCACTCACTTGCTTTTAGACCTCAGCTGACCATAGATAACTGAAATTATGGAAAGTACAACCATGGATTAAGGGGAGCTACTATATATAACCAAGATAATTGAAAACATATATTTACGCAAAAATGTGTACACAAATCTTCATTGTAGCATTGTTCATAATAGTCAAAAAGCAGGAACAACTCAAATGTCCATCGACTGATGAATGGATAGACAAGATGTGGTGTACCCAAATGTAATAGTAATTCAGCCATAAAAAGCAATCAAGTACAGATATAGGCTCCAATATGAATGAACCTTGAAGACCTTATGCTAAGGGAAAGAAATCATATGCAGAAGGTCATGCACTATATAATTCCATTTGTATGAAATATCCAGACTAGACCCACAGAGATAGACAGCAGATTAGGGTTGCCAGGGGTTGTAGGGAGGGGAGGATGGAGAGTGACTGCTGATGGGTATGGGGTTTCTTTATGGGATGATGAAAATATTCTAGAATTAGACAGTGGTGATGGTTGTACAAAATAGTAAATATACTAAAAACCACTGAAGTGTACTATTCTCAAAGGTGAATTTTATGTTATATGAATTATATCTCAATAAAAAAAAAAGAATTGAGAGGTTGGTATAAGATGGGCCTGGGCAGGTGCTCAAATAGATCAAATCAGGGAAACTTATTCAAAGTGTGGGAAACAAGTGATTTAACAGCATCTTAAAGAAGAAACACATTTGAAAAACTTAGTATCCGCTATGGTTTGGATGTTTTTTCCCTCTAAACCTCGTGTTGAAATGTGATCCCTACTGATGGAGTTAGGGCCTAATGGGAGGTGCTTGGGTCATGGGTTTGGATCCCTAATGAACAGATGAATGCCCTCCCCTGGGGGTGAGTGACTTCTCACTCTGCTATTTTCCACAAGGGCTGGTTGTTAGAAAGAGCCTGGAATCTCTCCATCTCTCTTGCTCCATCTCTGACCATGTGATCTCCACACACGCTGGCTCCTCTTCACCTTTCGGAAGTAGTCTGAGGCTCATACCTGATGCAGATGCTCTATCTTGAACATGTCAACCATCGGAATCATGAACCAAGGAAGCCTTTTTTTCTTCATAAATTACCCAGCCTTAGGTATTTCTTTATATGACAACACTAAATAGACTAATACCATACTCTTTAGGTGGAAGGAGCTAAAGATGAAGTTAGATTTGGGATGGTTTGAAAGCAATGATGAAAAGGGATTCTGAAAACTAATCTAACAATATTTTGGGCTGAAGACTAAAACAGAGGACAGCTGTGCCCTACTGTATAACAGTCTATACTACTTTTATTGGTATTATTGTCATTAATCATATTATTGCTATCTCAGGGAGAAATAACAGATGTGGTATCCTAGAATGACTGCAGGAGGATGTTATTTTCAAATGAGCTGACCCTCATTCTTACTATGGTAGGATATTCCTTCATTCACAGGGGCTCCAAATCCATTTGTACTTGTTTGTACAAGGTGGCAGGCAAAGAAAAGTCTTCTGTTTGGACTCGCCTCTAATAAAAGATAAACGAGTAAATAAGCATGATTGCTGTGACTTATTTATAAACAAACATACAGAATGTTAGATCCTACCAGGGAAGGGATGACAAACATGAACCATGGTATCACCACATCCCCACTGTTGTACCTAGGACAGGCATTGCTAACTGGTAATTGCTCACTTTCTCACTGTGCTCAGACTCCGTTTCACATCTTCTCAACATAGCACTACAGGCAGACAGGACCGATTTATCTGAGTTGGTCACCAAGAGGAAACCACTTATACATTTGCCTTACAGGCTCTCACCTTGATGTTATCAGGGGAAAGAAAGACGGAAATACAGTGCTAGAGAGAAACATGTGCTGTGTGTCTGTGGCATGAGTGGGGACGGGAGTTCTCGTTGGTACTCCGAATTTGAATGGCAAATCCTCAGAGGGGAAGACCTGCTTACAGATGTCCATGCTATGGACAAAGACCTGGGGAGTGCATAACAGATGTCACCCTTCCTTAAGGTTAAACAAGCCAAATCAAATGCCCTGGTATGAGTGATCAGGTCAAGCAAATAGGAAAATAAACAAGAACCCCATTTTTTCAGGTCAGTTAGAAAAGGCTTTCTGGAGGACATGACCTTTTTTCAGGCCTTAGAATAACAGGAGAAAACTGGTAGAAGTCATGGTAAAAGCAATATATAAGAATGCACGGAATGGGAATGTCAGGAAATGGTAACTTCTGTGTCAGGGACGGCATGGAATGTATCAGCAAGTATTAATAGCAGGATCACTAGACCATGGGAGGTAGCTCTTAGAACTGGAAGTCACCGTAACCAGGTTTAGCTAACATATGTGAAAAAACCAAGATCATGTATGCTTTCTTTCTTCCTTTGCCTTTATCCCTCCCTTTTCTTTTCCTCCCCCACTTCCTTTTTTTCTTTCTTTTGTTCTTTCATTCAATGACTGTCGAATTTTCACCATGTGCCAAGTACTGTTCTAGGCATTAAAGATACACCCCCTGCCCCCCTAAACCCTGCCCTGTTCCCATGAACACACACATCCAAGGAGAGAGGCAAGGAATAACATACTGGATGGTGACACTGTGAGAGTGAGAATATGGATGATCATGGAGAGGATTCGGGGGGAAAGAGTGTGTGTATTTGAGTGTGTAGGGAAGGGTTGTGAGGAGATAGACGAAAGCTGAAAAAGCAAATAATATGTTCAGTGGGAATAAGTCCTAGGAAAAAAATAAAATGGCATTTGTTGGGAATGGCATAGTTTTCATAGAAAAGATGTTCTGAAATTGTGGCAATTTTGGCAGAGATCTGGATAAAGCGAAGGATGAGACAGGTGGATATCTCAGCTAAAACACCACAGGTAGCAAGAACAACAAGTGCAAAGGCCTTGAGGTCAGAGATGATTGTGTTGGAGGGGCAAGGGCAAAAGAGCTGACAGGGCGAGTGTGGCAACAAGGTCAGAAAAGATATGGGGGAGGATCCTGCTTAGTATTTAGGAATGAGTATGTGTAAGAATACTGGAAGACTGAGACAGCCAGGTGGTAAAGAAACATGTACACTAAATAAGGTGTCTCTTTTCAAAAATGAAAGTGAACAAGATGACCTACAAAGGCAGAAATACAAAGTGACAATTCCAGTACCATCTTTGTGAAGCATGCTTATTCCTACGCCCTTCATTATCTCCTTTAAAAAGCATTATGCCTCCAATTCTTAAATTTCTACTACCTAATGGATGACTTTCTCTTGTTCACAGAAGAACCGTTCTCAACCAGGTCCTTTGTTTGAGCCTTAGCGCGAAGGTAACTACGGGACCAGAGAGTAGGCTCAGAGACCGGGAATATAATAATGATGTTTTATCTGAAACTCCTCCACAACTGAAGCCACTTGTCTGCACAAGCAAACGAATAAAATTGAGTCATAAACCTCCCTTCACTGACTTCAGAAGCCAGAGTGCTTGGTGATGTATCTGTGGACCACGGGATCTGAGTATAAATCAATGGTCATAAAGTTAGCTCTTACCAGCTGCACCGGCAGGCCCCAGGCAGCAATGGCTGCAGTGAGAATGGGTAAGCAGGGGCACAAGACCATCCCACAGGTTATCGCAGAAGTGTTGTGAAACACTCAACTCATCTAGACAGCAGCACCTCTTCCCTTTCTGCTCGTGAATGGAAAGCCCTTCTCATAGAATGCCCATTTCCTCCACTTCTGCACAACCAATGTTCCTTAAAGATCAGACCAAATCCCGTTTCCTACTCCAACGCCCTGCCCATTTACTCATATAAGAAATACAACTTATCTACAATTCCTGTAACCTCTGTGTCACTTGTAACCTTGTGAAATGGTTATCAGAGGTAGCGGTGTGATTAAGAGCTATAAAATGGTTTCCTGGTTTTAAATCCTGGATCTACTTCTTTCTACCCCTGTGTATCAGCTTTCATGTCAGTTTTCTGCATATCAGTTTTTCCCTTTGTGAAATTGGCATAATAATGGTAGAAACCTCATGGCAGTTTACATGAAAACAGGATGGGTTTATGTATGCAAAGCATTTGGCCTATAGAATAGTTCAATACTCTCAGTTATTATTTTTATGTTGATAAGGGTTATTTGCATTCAGTTTTCACTTTTATATGAAATGGTAAATTTCTTGATGGCAGTGACTACTTCTTGATTCATAGCTGAAGCAGATTTATTTAGTAGAAAGGGTTTGGGTACCATGGTTAGACATCCATGAAGTAGAATTTCAGTTTGACTGCTTATTGACTCTGTGAGTTTAGGCAATGGCACAGAACGCCAAGAGTCTGAGAAGCTATTAATGCACATTCAGCAGTTGAATGCTGAAGATCATGTAACCAAAGCAAAACTAATGCCACAATTAATAGCAAATGCCATGAATGTGGCCTAGTGCAACAAGGTAGTGAAATGCATTAGACTAAATAACACATATTTCTACCTAGCATGTTTTATTTCTAGCCCATTTACTAGAGGACATACCTAATGAACATTAATTCCTCCTAGTGCTCCATCCTCACTTTGCACTGGTGCCAAGCTAAGTCCATGTCTTGCATCTAGCAGGTGCTTGACAAATGTGTGTTTGATGAAAGAGATGGATATTTGCAGCGAAGTATGTTCAACAGAAGAATAATATTTTAAACAGGTTTATACAATCCTGGCCTATAAAGTACCACCATGTTCACATCTAGGCTGACAAAGGAAGCTCATCCTGCTTTGCTGATAGAAATACTCTACATCTTGTTTTACAGAAAAATCCCATGGAACAGATGTTTTCCCTCAGTACCAATCTGTGATCAAAGATGATATCACACCTTGGGCAAGGTAATATCATATTTAAATGCTTATAGAATGTTAAATAGTCCTAAAATGTTGAATATAATTCCCAGATTTAAGTGGACTTTTTTTTTTTCATTTTTGGACTTTGCATAACTGAATATTATGTTTTGATAAGGGGAAGGGAATGAGGTGGTGGGAGGGGAGGCATAATCTAAGCAGTGTGCTGTCTGAACTGGCAAGTATTCTAAATTGACAGCTCAAGGCTGAATCAAATTTGAAAGTGTTGTGATGTTTACCTGGAGACAGG
This sequence comes from Theropithecus gelada, assembly GCF_003255815.1. Taxonomy (NCBI): domain Eukaryota; kingdom Metazoa; phylum Chordata; class Mammalia; order Primates; family Cercopithecidae; genus Theropithecus; species Theropithecus gelada. The sequence continues at coordinate 152,967,813 of NC_037673.1, forward strand.
GTATTTTAGAACATTATTTAATGTTCTCAAGGATGCTCTGTGCAGTCATCTCTTCCTGCAGGATCAGAGACTGGCCCTGTGCTTCCAGAGCTCTCCTTTTCCTTTTGTGGACTCCTTTTATTCCTCCTAGCTCAAAGGCAACCATCACTAGTGACTGTGCATTAGTGTGCTCCAGTGCCTGTCACTTGATTCAGCACTCTGCACACACTGCTTCACTTAATCCACCCATGTCAGTGTTATAAGGATGCTCTTATCTTCTGAATTTGACAAATTAAAAAAAAAAAAAAATCCACGGAAAGGAAAAGCGACTTGGCCAAGATCATGTGTCCAGCAAGTGGCTGAGTCAGCTGTGTTTAGAATCAAGACCAAAGCTCTTAAACTATGACTTAATTATCAATATCCAATTTCCTCCAAGATTGTGATCTTTAACCCCATATGCTCATGTCTCTCAGCAAAATTTTCTTTTGGATGTTTTCAATTTGTATGAACCCATTTGTATTCAATTTGGTACTTTTGCTGACCCAAACTTAATCTATCTAAATGGCAACCAGCTCAAAAAGCATGACTTCACCATATTTCATACTTTTCCGATTAACTCTTCTCCTTCCAAGGTTGATAAGGGGACATTTGACTTCTATTTTACAAAGCTGAGTGTATTCATCTTGCCAGTGAAAGAATCAATTATCGGGGTGGGGTGGATTGCTAAGTCCATTTGGGCCATTAATACTTGAAAAGAGGATTCCTGGTGGTTTCTGGGAAAGAAGGATTCTCACTCTTTAGTGACTCAGGCTACGTGTCTACCATTGGACATAAATAAAGAAGTAGTTAGAAACAGCTGCTGCTGATAGCATCTTATAATACCGCAGGGAACCAGCCCAATGCTATGGGTGACTGGCCCAAAGCCCGGAAAGAATCTGAGTCCATGATGACACTGTGTGCTACCAAATCTGAAACCTGGAGTTTGACTTGCCTCAAGATCATCTGTCAAGTGACCTAATATATTTCCTTCTTGTTCAAGCCAGTTTAAGTCCACAGATTTGATACCTGCAGCCAAAAGTATAGTAACTGATATGGATGCTAGCTGTCTTCTAGTTACACAAGCCTCAGTCCTCGAAACCGATTTTCAGTCTTCCCAATCTTTTATTTATATAAAAATCATACAATCATTGCTTCTATCTTTTGGTATAGCAATCTCCTCTTTACAAAACATCTCTGGAATAGTTACTCTCAACCAGGGTGATTTTGTCCCCCAATGGATATGTAGCAAAGTCAGGAGAAAGTTTTGGTTGTCACAACAGAGGGGGCAAGGGTGTTATGAAAATCTAGTGGGTAACAGGCTATGAATGCTGCTAAACACCCCACAATATGCAGGACAGTCCCCACAAAAGTGAGAAATCTGGCCCCAAATGTATTATCATAGTTCTGAGGCTGAGAAACTTATTCTGGAAGGATGAACAATACACTGGCAATTGCCTCTGTAGTGGCTAAAGGGGCATCTGAAGCAGAAGGGTGCCACAAACAAATAAAACTACTTTAAAATAAGTTAATTAATCATGAAATATTTATACAGATGGAAATTATTTTCAAGAAAAGAATTGTAACACAGTTCAATTTTTCTTACTTGAAATCCAGTGTATTCCTTCTTGACAATGCCTTACTATATCTAGTTGCCTTTCCTGAAATTACATCAAGGGCCTCCTACTGATTTTACCTCTCAGCTCCCTCTCCACCAAAACTTTTATTTATCCCATGCTATTTATTTGCTTAAATACTTATGATAGCTGCTAGGGTTCACTGTAACAAGTCAAGATACAACTTTTCCTGCACTTCAAATTTTAGCTCCATTCTGGTCTAATCCATGTAACTCCTACCTGACAAGATCATGTTTCATACATTTTCAAGGTCTACACAAAATTTCATTTATTCCATAAAGCTTTCTCTAATTATGTTGACCCATTGTGATATCATTTTTTTTTCCTTCTATAGCATGAGGGTCACAGAATTCAATGAAGTAAAACAATCTGAAAGTTATCTAGCACTATGATTTCTTTCTTGGGTACACGAAGTAGGTTAAATAAGTATATTCCCTATTGTTCTTCCATTGTCCATAGAATCTACCATGGTAGTAGTTCATTGGTGTTCAAACTACTCACTAATAAAATACACAATGTGCACACATCTACATACCTGCTGGCCCTCACACTAAGAAGGTAAATTTAACTTCATGAGAGACAGAGAGAAACAAGTCAGAAGAATAGAAGAAAGAAAGTGACCTCCAACATTTGTAGATATAATATCCAACAGATAATTTCTTCATAATTCTTCAGAGAATGATACAATCTAAGCCTGAATTTTCCAAAAGTGTCTCATGGGATACTAACACACATTCCAGAATACAGTGTTCCATGGTCAACTTAATTTGGCAAACGAGTTAAATAAACGTAGACGTGTTTCTTTATTGCAGAGCATCTCAGAAGACAGTCACATTAATATCCAAGGCGGAGATAGAGTGTGCTGTGTTTTCCAAGTGTGTGTCCCTCAGACATTTTTGAGGGACATTTATTCTTGATAGTTTTAGAAATGCTGATCTAGCCTAATGCTGCCATTTTTCAAATGAAGAAACTGACAAGTACTTGACACACTGGGTAATTTGTCATAAAACTTGGAGCTAAAGCCAGATTTGCTGCTGTGGAATCCTTCTCTACTCCATTTATTTTGTGTTCTCAACATTCTTTGAATGTCCCCAGTACTGGGCTTCCTGCAGACATATCCATACTTCCATTTCCAAATCACATGTGACAAGCTGGGCACCTGTGGTTCCCATCTGCTAGATCAGGGGTCCCCAACCCTCCGGGCCGAAGATGGTACAGGGAGCCAGGCCGCACGGCAGGAGGTGAGTGGCAGGCGAGTGAGCATTACTGCCTGAGCTCTACCTCCTGTCAGATGAGCAGTGGCATTAGATTCTCATAGGAGCAGGAACCCCTATTGTGAACTGCGCATGCAAAGGATCTAGGCTGTGTGCTCCTTATGAGAGTCTAGTGCCTGATAGTCTGAGGTAGAAAAGTTTCATCCTGAAACCATCCCCCAACCACCCTCTCATCCTCCAACCCCCACTCCCGCCCATGAAAAAATTGTCTTCCACAAAACTGGTCCCTGGTGTCAAAAAGGTTAGGGTCTGCTATGCTACATGACAAAACTGAGCCCTTAAGAGGCTTAGCATCTTGTTCACAACCATGGAAACAGTGGCAGTGCTGGGATTAGAAACCTGAGACTCCAGACTTCATGCCAATCCACTGTTAATGATAAACTTCTCTTTCCTTTCACTGTATTGAAAAAAAGTTACTATTTGACAAGTCTGGTTGTGGGTGGTATAACTACTGCCTCTCCAGATAACTACTGCCTCTCCATATGAAGTGAAAACACATAGAAGTCTTATTACAAGGTAACTAATAGGACAAACACACAAACAAAAAAACTCACTGCCTAGAAGAATAAAGAGATATTAAAGCAAGAAAGGATTTGAAAAACTGTCTGGTCCAACCTCTTCATCAAACAGTCAAAGAAACTGACATGCTGAAAGGAAATAAAACATCCAACCCAGAGGCTCAGCCAGCATTTGAAGGGTCACCCAGTCAGAAGAATGCTTGGACTCCTCCACAAACTAGCTATGGAAACTTAGCCAAGTCAATTCATCTTGCTAAGACGATGTTTTCTTTTCTGATGAATGATGTTATTAACTCAGTTCCAAGTGCTCATTAAGATAAAGGGAGACAATATATGAGCAAGTTAACATGGTCAATGATAACACTAGTAATTACTATTATTATTACCGCTATTTGTGTACATACCTTTGAGTGTATGTTAAAGCTTACGATGCAAAATCATCATCACTGTTACCTCTTGCCAAAACAACTCGATGCCCATATTTATGAGAAAAATCTTGTTTTTGTCTAGTGTGAGGTTTTTTGTTTTGTTTTGTTTTAATTGGCCTTCTAAAAACAACCTACCTTCCTTCAAACTTCTTGGCCAAAGGTAATACCCCCCTTACTTCTACTTTTTTTCTACTAGTCTGTTTGCTGCTGCCAACACATTAACACTGTATTTATTTCAAATCTGGTAGAAAACTCAATGTCTTCAAGCACCAAACAACAGAGCACAGTGATGCCTAAGATTGATAAGAGTACACACATTGACCTGAAGACCTTTAAATTCAACATTCTGAACACATGGGACGGCAAACACTCCATGAGAGGCCTCAGGTAGGGGCTGAACCTGAGATCTGAGGTAATGCAAAAGAAGTCTTCTTAATTTCTTGCCCTTGATAAATGCCCCCTTCTTTTCTCTTCATCCTTTGCTAGATTCTTCCTGCCGTCCCTAGAAAACCCTTACTACAATATTGTCCTGTCCCCAGTCTGTAGTCGGTAGTCATAATTCAGGAAGTATCTACTTTTAGTCCTGGGGAATGAAGAAGGTGCCTCTCCTGATCATCCATAGCCTATCTTGTGCTCTAGAACCGTCTGGACCCCTTATTCTGCATTGGCTGGAAGGATCAGACTGAGAAATATGGATTGGAGAAAGAGCACTACTCCCATCTAGATGTTCCAAACTTGCAAGGAAAGAAATGACTAGAAGGCCGGGCGCGGGGGCTCAAGCCTGTAATCCCAGCACTTTGGGAGGCCGAGACGGGCGGATCACGAGGTCAGGAGATCGAGACCATCCTGGCTAACACAGTGAAGCCCTGTCTCTACTAAAAAAATACAAAAAACTAGCCGGGCGAGGTGACGGGCGCCTGTAGTCCCAGCTACTCGGGAGGCTGAGGCAGGAGAATGGCGTGAACCCAGGAGGCAGAGCTTGCAGTGAGCTGAGATCCGGCCACTGCACTCCAGCCCGGGCGACAGAGCGAGACTCCGTCTCAAAAAAAAAAAAAAAAAAAGAAATGACTAGAAACTGAACCTATACTACCTGGAGGAGTTCTTCTGAGCCTGGGTTGCTGCCCAGGCTAAGCTTAAGGCCTGGGAAATTTGTAACATTGACCAAAATAAATTCTGACAACCTAGTACTTCTCCAGTGATCACTTTGCAATATTATTCACGTGACATGACTCAGCAAGGCATTTCTGATCAGCCAACATATCCCACGTGCTACCCTATGGCCAGGGTGGTAGATAGCACATAGGGAGTGGGCTAGGAGTTGGGGCTTACGGCTGAGTGGCAATTCTTCCATAATTTGGCAAAGTAACACATTTCAGATTTTCTGACTCGGCGGTTTTCAAATTTCACAATCTGGCAGTTCTCAAATAATCCTCTTATTCAATTGAGAGGTAACCTTATTACCACGTAGGTTGAGTGATCCACCAAAGTTCCCACAGGAAATTACTCACAGGACTGAGCATTAGAAGGCAAGCTATTTAGCTAGCTCTTTATCACATGATATTCAAAATTTCCCCAACTAGGGAAAGGAAGAATAATGATGCAACTTGTTTTTTGCCTATCTTTGATATTCTTGCTAATATCACCTAGACTAAGGGATATTGCTTACACTGGATATCCAACTCCTTGTTAACTTGAAATTGTGGTCCTGTTCCTCACTTCTATGTACAAACACATCTCGCTTTTCAGAGAAGAGATTTAATTCAGAAAATGCCTCTTTACTGGAATACACCCAACTGAGCTCTCTGAGCTACTTCCTGAAGAGATGCTGTTAATCTCCTAAATCCTTTAATCACAAAACTGCAGTGGAAGCTGAGCCAGTCCACTCTTTGGACTAACTCCATAGGGTCTACCAGAGTTTATGAAAAAGTTTCCCTACAATCACAGGAAAATAACCTCTTCACTGGCCACTTATTTAACCTTTATCCTAAAAGGACAGCCATAAATATGGTTTCTGAAACTGCAGGCTTGGAGGATCAAAGGCTATTTCTCAGTCCCTTTGGATGAAGAGGTGAAGATATCATCATCATAAGGATCACCTGAGCACTTTGTGTCTGGCACTTAGCCCAGCCCCTTACATTTATTTTCCCATTAAATCCTCACAACAAACCTATGTCTGGCATTACTACTATCTCTATCTTGCAGAGCAGACACTGTGGCTTAATAAGAATTAGTGACTTGCCCAAGGTAAAGATGCCCAAAGTGGATTAGACCCACAACAGTCAAGCTCAGAGCACATGCCCTCCATAATAGCACCATATTGCCTGAGGTCTCCAGACTAGTATTATACTTCGAGAGTCCTGCCTTACTACCAGGAAAGGGACCTGAAGTCACACGATGCTGAAAACTGAGCAGCACTTAGTAAGCACCTGTTAGATGAACAAACGGATTCCTTGAACTCTTTCTTTACCTAGATCAGTGGTTATAAATGAGGGAGGCATATCCGGCAGACTTTATTTTAACTGTCATGACTAGCGTATATGGGGGGTACTACTGGTACATACTGAGTAGAAACCAGTGATCCTACAGTGCACAGGACAGCTCCCATAATAAAGAACCTTTCAGCCCAAAATGTCCAAAGTGCTGAGGTTGAGAAACACTGGCTTACATGAAACCAGCCAGGCTATTATATCTACAGATCATAAAGCAGCTTCTGCCTTGAGAAGTTTCTTAGAATCAGGATCTTCTTTGGTTTCTAGACCTGATCTCGCCCTCATGCAGATTTCTGTGTTTTTGTTATATCTTAGAGGCCTGCCTCTGTTTATCTGAATTCACATACATAGATTACATGGTCTGCAGGTTCTGATCTCAAAAGACTATGAAGGAGTGCCTGGCTCTTCTGATTTGGAATTGCTCTGCAGTTACCCCCGATTTGCTGTGATACTCTAGACAATTCTTTATTTTGAGCCAGCATGTTGCAAGGCAGCAAAGCAGAACCTAAGGATATGATTATTGCTAAGGGGAGGCAGCAAAGAATAGAGATTGAGGCTTTCTCTGAAGTCACACTTCTTAAGTGGGAATGCTGGTTGTGCAGTTCATAAGCTTCAAGATAAGTTACTCCATCTCTCTGAGGTTCACTTTCCTATTTTCTTACCTATAATATCGGAATAATAATAGTACCTACTTCATTGAGTTACTAGGAGCATTACATGAATATGTGTAATGCATATTGCCTAGCAGTATATGAAAGAGGGCTTATTTTTTTCCAGAAAGCTGGTTGCACTTCTGGTTCCAGAATGTCAGACTGCACTCATAAAATGTACATAAATCATTCTGATAAATTCTTGCATTTAGATGTAGAATTCAAAGGTGACTCTGTTTAATATATCCAATGCAAACTAAACTACCTTGAAGGGCACAACAGTTCTTATAAATAACTGAAATGGTTGGATTAAGACAAAAAAGAGTGGTGGGGTTTTAGAAATCTGGAAAATAGTGTCCTTTGTCCAAATAATTTTTTTAAAGTTAATACTCTATTCTTCCTCCAGAAAAACCCACAGACCCACCTTTCCAATTGCACCTGTTGTCTTACTCTTTGTAAACTCCTCTCCACTGTTTCAATAACTCATCTTCCTTTTTCCCCTAACTTTGCAATTAATAATAACCTGTCTACTGTTTTGATCAATTCATCTTGAAATACACTTTATTTTTTTAGGTTCACTAGCCTTAAAAACATTTGGCATTTCAAGAAAGTCAAATGTTTGCACTGATTTTAAATTTAACCAGTATATAATGAACATTCAACACATGCCTAGCACAATGCTAGTCACTTTTCAAGGAATAAAATACCAAGTTGTATGGCATTATTTTAGCCCTGGGAAATAGTATAATGTTGTGGGAAAAAAAAAGACTTCGGAGATCAGTCTCAATGTCTGGTTCCTGTATTTGCCAACGCTATAACGTTTGTTGAGTTACTTAGCATCTCTAAAGATTCACTGCATCATACGTAAAATGTGCAAGTCATGATTTTTACTTTATACGATTTCTATAAAGTGGAAGATTAAATAGCATATGCAAAGTTAGCACAATTCCTGACACAGTTTAGGGTCTCCATAAATGTTAGGTCTCTTTTCCCTTTTCTTATGATGCCCTCCTTCACCACTATCCATTGATGCTAAAAACTTAGTTTATGACCCAGACAAGACTAACACATACATGTTTAAAAATAATTCCAAAAAGAATCATCCTTTATTCTTTCCTTTCTTTCATTTCCCTTGTTTCCAGTGGTTCTGTCAGCAGCTCCTGTCAACTGTACCTCTAAAATATTTCTCAAATCTCTCAATTCTCCATCTTTTCTGCCACCATCCCACTGGGAATTACCATTGTCTCTCACCTGAACCACCGAGGAGCTCCCTCCCTGATCTCTTTTTTCCCACTCTTGCTACTCTAAGGTACATTTGTTTTGCACATCAGCCACAATCAACTTTGTAAGATCTATATTCTTCCTCTGCCAGACTTTCTAGCTGATTTAGGGCAAAACCCCAGCCCTCCAACATAACCTACACGGCCTTGCTCAACTTGTCTGCTCTTCCATTGTGTTACTACTCATCCAATCGCATCAGCTTTTTTTCTGCTCTTTGAGCATAGACAGCAAGTGCTTTGCTTTAGAATCTTTGCATTCACATTCCTTTGGCCTGAAATTCTCCTCACTACTCTTGCCATGGCTAGCTTCTGTTGGTCTCAGAGATATCTGTCGTAAGAACAATAGATTAGTTTCTCCTTACGTCACACTTTGTCTTCTTCATAGGTCTTAACAAAATGGATACTTGCTAGTTTCTTGTTGTTTATCTTCTCCACTAGATTATTAACTCCATGGAAGCGGGAACATGTTTGTATTTTTAAAAATTTTATCCCTAGCCCACAGCTCCCTGGCCAGCACTCAGGGGATGCCCAATACATCTTTGTGGGAAAAGTGATCAATTGCCTGCTATTAAAATCAATCAGGATGACCGTGTTGATGGCAAGGCAATTGGGTAAAAAGCACACTTCTGCATTTCTGCTTCTATCATGGAGAATGTGGCTCATTAGGATTTCATCAACACTTTGGTATGTGCTGAGACAAAGCAGCAAACTATGCAAAATAAGAATCAATACATATTTGTTAAATTAATGACAAGTTTAAGGTCTACCAAGGCTCAGAAGCATTTAAGGCCAGGATTCTCATGTAAATATTCAGGGAGGAACAGGTGTTAAATGTCTATTTAAATTATGCAGCTTAGCCAAGGTTGCACATACAAAAGGGGAGACATTTCTTCTTTTCTCTCTAGCCTTGTTAGTTCCCAGCATTGCCATAGATAAAAGTATGGAGAAAATAAAATAAAACAAAAACTGAATGTCAATTCCTTGCCCCAGAGAGTAATTTTACTTCCCCTCTAAATGACTAGCTATTAAACACACAGAAAAATCCTAAATAAAATAAGCGACAAACAATAATAGCTTCCTACCACTTTGGTACCTAGGGGAGCTAGGAACCATAGTAAGTGCTTTACCTACAATATTTCTATCTTATTACAGCCATAATGAGTTTGAAACAATTAGACAATATAACATCACGCTCAAAAATACAGACTTTAGAGTCAAGGCCGTTAGAGTTAGAAGTCCTAACTACTATTACAACTTTGGATAAATCAAAAACTTCTCAGAACCTGTTTCTTTCACTAAAGATGAAATTGATAATTGTTTATATTTTAAGGGGTGGCATATGTTAAAGAGAAAGTGTATTCACTTAGTGTTCTGCATGATGCTTATAAGATGTTTGATTCCATGAACTGATATTCACATGTTATAATTGAGTAAAATGAAGCTTAGACAGGTTCAACAATTTGTTCCATGCCCATCTGGTTCCAAAGACCATGGTTTTTCCAACATATCCTGTTGCCCTTCAGATAAAGACTATGCTTTAAAACCTATCAGGATTGATAAAAGTAGAACTACCACTCGATCCAGCAATCCCACTACTGGGTATCCTCTCAAAGGAAAATAAATCATTATATGAAAAAGATAGATGCACAAGCATGTTTATAGCAACACAATTCGCCATTGGAAAAATACAGAAACCACCTAAGTGCCCATCAATCAACAAGTGGATAAAGAAAATGTGGTATATACACACCATGGAATACTACTCAGCCATAAAAACGAATGAAATAATGTCTTTTGGTGTAACTTGGATGAAGCTGGAGGCTATTATTCTAAGTGAAGTAATTTAGGAATGGAAAATAAAATATCATATGTCCTCACTTATAAGTGGGAGCTAAGCTATGAGGATACAAAGGCATGAGAATGATATAATGGACTTTTGGGACTCAGAGGGAAGGATGGGAGGGGGTGAGGGATAAAAGACTACATATTGGGTACGGTGTATACTTCTCAGGTGACGGGTGCACCAAAATCTCAGAAATCACCACTAAAAAACTTATTCATGTAACCCCAAACCATCTGTACTACCCAAACTATTGAAATAAGAATAAAAATTATATATATTATATATTATATATAACATATATTTTATATATATATTTTATATATATATATATAAAATTTGTGTGTATGTGTGTGTGTATCAATCAGAGTTGGAAATCATGTAAAGAGGGAGACCCAAGTGTGCCCAGTCCAGACACATCCCTTCTTTCCCTTTGTGTACTGGGAAGGACCACTCAACACACGAAGATTAGACACAGATATCAGCAAAGTAAGTGGTTTTCTTTGCCATGATTTCAGAAGGACCCCAGGGCACCTTCTGTCAGAGTCTCCCCAAAGGCTCTGCCAAAGTGCCCAAAATATTGTTTTGATTTTTGAATCCCTTTCGTGCTTAACCACAATGCACATATCCCTTGAGTACAATATATAAAACTGTTAGCTGGTATCTACACCCCTGATTTAAATTAAATTCTAACTAGGAATGGCCTGAAAAGGAATTAATAATGGAACAGAGAAATTTTGAAAAGATGAAGGGACAGTGTGAAACTTGCAATATTGAGGTAGGGCAAGATATCACAGGAGAGGGTATGCCTCTGTTCTCTAGTTCCTCTTCTCTTCTTTAACTCTATTTCTACAATAATCATTTATTTAGCATCTACTCTGGGCTGTAAAATGTATTCAAACACTTAACACAATCCTAGATAAGCAGAAAGTGCTCAGAGAGGTTTTTTAAAGTGTTACATACCAAGCAAAACAGGTGAGAAGAAATGAAGGTGTCTTAATTAGCATTAAGTGCAAAAAAATTAAGTCCACAAATTTGCTAAATACCTACTCTATATAAGACATTGAGAGCAGAGCAGTTATAGAGCTCTGGGAGCAGAGAAAATCGGGTTGTGATGGCTGTAAACTCACAGGCTGCATCTCCAGTCAATAATGACAGAGAAGTCGCCAGGTACAGAGAGAGAAAAAAAATCATTCTTGACTTACATTTTCAAATTCTCCAGGATAACAGAGTCATCAAAGAAAGGTATCAAAAACAAGCAACAAACAGAAAATCCGAAAACATTTAACTCTAAATTCCGGGTTAGTTCCATTAGAAACATCATCCTTTCATTGAAGTTTTCTTCAAATACATGGTTTCCCTCCTTAAAAATGTAAAGTGAATTGCTCCAGATGACATTACCATAACCTCCAGTGGAAGCACCTTCAGCCAACCACTTAGTTTATCCTTAGCCAATGGTATCTTTTTCCAAATATATTATTCTAGAGACCCTGGGGGCTCCGAGAAAGCCAAGAAGGATTTGTCACTAACCAAGATGCCTTGTGAAAGCTCCACCAGAACCACCAGAACAGGCCCACAGAAATCTGACTGCAAGGAAAAGATATCTTTTGTTTAGTTAACCATTACAGGAAAAAAAGTCAGTGTGTCTCTCCAGGCACAGAGCCATGAGAAGGCAGACGAAGGGAAAGCAGAGGTATCTAGCCACTAGCATCTTTATTTTTCTTCCCATTCACTAGTGTATCCTGGGTGAATACCAACATTTTCTTCCTTCCATCATGTGTCAAAGACCTTGCATACAATGGGATGGGACTAGGTAAGGCAGCACATCTAACAGTTTTACTACGAAAGTCAACGAATTACAGTGCACATTTAGGAGGATGTTAAAAATGTGGTTTCAAATGGGCATGGAAATAAAATTGATGTAGAATTCCAACATAAGGCATCAGATAAAATATGATGATTTGCTAGAGGAAGTATCAAAGAACACCCTCACTGGTTTCAAGAAGATATAAGGGTCAAGGGAATGGAGGAAAGGGGACCTGTGAATACATATATATATAGTGAGAACAGGCTTCAGTGAATCCAATCGGATATCTTAACATGTGTTCTCTATGCACAAAGTCACCATAGACTTCCTCCAGGAATGCAGAAGGTATTAGAGGCAGGAGAGGGCCCCTGCTTCAGAGACCAGACTCTTAGAGTTTGTCAGGTAAAAGGTGGATGATCATTTTGCACAACACAAAGGTGGGCCAAGGGGGAGAAAGCGCTGTCCTGGAGACATCTGAAGTCCTCCCCAAGGAGACTTCTGGGAGACAAGAAATTTCCACATGGAATAGAGTAACGGGGGAAACAGCCTGTTCATGAACAGAATGCTTCACTGGCTTTTCCCATAGGTGCTGCAGGAGATGTTTTACAGTTTCAGGACCAGAAATCTCCAAAGAACCCAGAAAATGCTTCACGAGGGAGAAAGTCAGCTTAAATATTTACCAGTCCCAGGGGGCACAAAGTCACTGAGCCATGCAAGAACTGCCTCATCCTCCATTACTACTATCCTGGTAGGGTCTAGGACTATGGAAAGCAGCTCGTACATCAGAAGATGATGAGGGGGGCACAGACAGCCAAAGGCAGATGGCCACCAAGTCAAGGCTGTATCTGAGAAAAAGAAACAAATGCTTAACTTTGAATGAGGTTTGAAACATCGGTAAGCGTTTTAGATGAAATGTTTAAAATGTTGGAACTGAGACTGTGTTTTGCCTCTTAATGAGCCACCAGAGTTTTTACTACCTTTCAGTGAAAAGAAAATACCCTAGGAACTGTCCACGTTTTTGTGTGGGAGGAAGAAGAAAAGATTCCCTCCACATATCCCCTGCCAAAAAACAAGCAAACAAAAACCTCAAAACTCAAAGGAACAGTGATGACAAAAATAAAGCTGAATTTTAATTGTATTATGAGTTGCGATTCTTTAATATATTAAGGACATGGCCAAATAAATACAATGGTGACTAAGTCCTATAACAGGAATTTTGCCTGCAAAGAGTTCACAATGGGGGCTTCCCTGGCATAATCTGTTTTTCAAAGCAGATTAATATCAACAAAATATACGCTTTGGGGTAGTTCACACCTGGCTTTGAATTCCAACTGCTCCACACACTAACTAGAGACCAATGCCTAACTACTTACCATCTCAGTTTTCACCTGTAAAAGGAGATAATATAAATGACCTAAAAAGAATGTCAGGAGGATTTTTAAAAGGCATATAAAACACATAGTATCCTTCTTGACCCATAAGATCTCAGAAAGTAGTGGGAGAACATCACCAACAAGATGCTGATATGGCTAGTACCCTGACAAATGAATATTGCCATTAAATATCCCCATTATAAAAATTACAACAAAAAACTATTTAACAGAAAGAACCAATGATCCCTAAATTATTTATGTCTCATACTCATCTTTCTTAGTCTTTAAAAAAATTATCCCTCAACTCACTGCAGTATTTTTTATTTATTGAATAATAAGGACCATACAATATAGTATTTAATCACCTCATTCTTACGCTTTAATTGCCTTATTGTGCAAAGGCTTATTTCCCAAATTATACTATAATGGCTCATCAAAGACAGGACAGGCAATAACATTTTGGAATATTTACTAGAATGTTTTAGACTGTCAATAAATATAGACAGAATTGAACAGAAATGACTTAAATTTTAAAATTCATTATTGTGTAAAAATACAGACTGTTCTTGCTCTCTAAGCACAAACATTAACATGGCAGTCTCTACAATGTTGTCTTCAACAGGAAAACACTCTCATGGTTAAAGCAGAAAGACTTCTGGATACATGCAAAGTATCCTCTAACTGATAAAGAACTTCCTTTGGCCTTGAAGCGGGTCCCACACATTACAAAGACAGGCAGGTAGAGAACAAACTTCCTCACACAATTCTTCAAGCTGAGTTTCAACATGGAATCTCATTGAGTCTGCCAATGGCATTTTGAAAAGAATTTCATTAAACGTTGCTAACATGTCATAAGCTCCCTTAAATGGAAGGGTAATGGCTCATAACATTTGTAAGCTTTTTAATTTCATGGAATATGAGCAGCATAATCAGGATCTCTTAAAGTCAATCAACTGTGCCAAGTGGGGCTACCTACCTTTGCTTTGTTTCTATTTTGCTTGTGGGTATACCCCACGAACCAAGAAGCAGAGAGCCCCGGTATCATTCTTTAAGGCTAACATTGGTGTGTGATATTCTGAAAAAAATCTCTTGACAAAACCATCACAGCTGCATTTGCATGTGTGGGTTGAACAAGAACCTCTTGGGAAATGGCTTTTGGCTTCTGGAAAAGAGAGATTTTTATTTTAATTGGCTTCAGCTCAGAAGGTACAATTTTGGCAGAATTCAAAATGAGTCAACTGAGCATTGCAACTGGAATTAATAAATGGAGATGAATATATGGAATCTTATTTATATTTTTAACAACATAGGAGTATCCAAACTACCAATCCATGGATACTTATGTCAGGGTTTTCTTCTATTATGAAGCCTCTAGTAATAATAGTGGTCATTTATAGTGAGTTAAGTGGCAGACACTATTGCAGGCACCCTGTATATGTTTAGTTTAACAACTCTATGATACTATTAGTTACTCACATTACGGATAGAGAAACTGAAGTACTAAGATGTCAAGTAATATGCCTCCTGTTACAAAGCTAGTGAGAAGCAAAGCCAAGCTTCACATACAGTTTTGTCTGACTTTAAATTACACGTACTTTGCTACTATGCTATATTGCCCTCACAAGCCCCTTGATGCAAGTCTTCCCATGGGAAGGAAGATATCCACAGAAAGCATTTCCACATGGGAATGGGAGAGGACCTTCTTGCATGGCTGAAGGCTATGGAGTTAAACAGAGAGAACTCATGCCACAATCAAGAGATGAAGTATCCATCAAAGTTCGAGAAGCAGAAGAGAGTATAAAGAATCAGGATACGGCAAGGCCATGAACAAAAGGATGATTTGGAAGTGAGAAAGGCTGAGGGTAGATTAGGAAATGGCAAAAAAAAAAAAAAAAAAAAAACTAAACTGGGCTAGGGCAAGCCGTTAGAGGCCTAAGACTGTGAACACATGGAAAGTCTAGATTTCCACTTTTGTACATTGCTGAATGCATAATGTGGGGGCGTGTCTGGCAGCTCCATGGAGCTGAGTAGAACCAGACAATTTCTTCATGTAAATCTGCATGCAAAAAAAAAAAAAAAAAAGAATGATGTCCATACAGATGGTGTTCAAATATACTGTCTGTATTTAATTATAATTCATACAAATGATGAGGAAAACTCTTATTCCCTAGGTTGCCATTAATGAATACTGGCCAAAAAACCCACACAAATTTATAGTGTTACACTGACTGACATGCATGCCTACCACAACATTTGAAGGAAACAAAAAGAAAAGTCTGCATCCTAAAAGAGGAAAGAAAACTTCGTCCAAGAACATTTACTGTATATGTGGGGGCAGTGGGCTTTTAACTATACTCTGAGTACACCACTTTAATAAGAAATGAAGGAACAGTTCAAGGAATGAGAATCATTGTGGGTTCTTGCACTTATTATTTATGAGAAGAATTTTATAAGGCAAGATGAATTTAGAATGAAGACAATCCTTTCTCCAAGGGAGGTCCCAGAGGTAGTTAAGCCCTAAGGCATCCATTATACATAATAAATTAACATCTCCGTTATGCATCTAGAGTGGCACAGGTATTTGGACAACTGGAAGACCTAAGAAAAGAGTCACTCTTATTTTCTATGTTCTGTAGTTAGATAAGGAATCAGAGATAAGAAAGGCCAAGTCTTTGGAAATTTAGAATCTGTGTAAGTTTTTATTTTCTCCTATTTATTTCATTTTGCTCAACTCTGAGAAACCAGTAGAGCACTTACACATTTAAAAATTTGCAGTAAAAAAACTTACAGTCTGGGGTTCTAGATGAAAACATATCTATAGAGTATATTATCCTTAGAATATCTTGGCATGTTTTCCCGAGTCAGGGACTAAATTCACACATGGGTCCTTGATTATTTCCAAGTAGATACTATAATGCAATTCTAACAAAAGGTACGGACAGAGAGAAGTAACAGCATAGGAGGAGACAGTACAATTCAGGAGATCTGCAGTTTGAGTGGAGAAAAAATGGACTCCATAGGAAACTGTGACTACATGAAGAAAAACTACAGTACAAAAGCCATCAGAAGGGGTGTGAGGAACGATCAGAGAAACCACAATTGGTAGAGAAAGGAAATAACATGGTCTCCTCTTCACGAAACTGGCAAGTATCCTGCATGGCTACCGAGAAAGCAAGCCAGGTAAGCAGCACAGACCAACCTGTAACTGCTGTCTACTATTCCAAGATAGGATGGCATTTCAGTTAAGGATAGGGTGTGAGAATCAACCTGGGTTGGAGTCTTAGAGGTATATTCTTTCTGTGCCTTTCCAAGCCTTTGACTGTTCATCTCTAAATAGAAGATCAAAGTGATAGAGCCTTTATAAGGTCACTATAAGAATTAAACAAGATAGGCTGGGCTCGGTGGCACACACCTGTAATCCCAGCACTTCAGGAGGCCAAGGCGGGCAGATCACAAGGTCAGGAGATCGAGATCGTTCTGGCTAACATGGTAAAACCCTGTCTCAAATAAAAAAATTCAAAAAATTAGCTAGGCTTTGTGGTGGGCGCCTGTAGTCCCAGCTACTCGGGAGGCTGAGGCAGGAGAATGGCATGAACCTGGGAGGCAGAGCTTGCAGGGAGTCAAGATCATGCCACTGCTCTCCAGCCTGGGCGACAGAGCAAGACTCCATCTCAAAAAAATAAATAAATAAAATAAACAAGATAATTTTACATTAGCACTGTATCTGTTAGCTATTACAATGTAAGGTTCTAATCACATAGTATTTGGATTCAAATTCAGTAAACATTTATGAGCAATCATGATAGGCTGGGCCCTCTGCAAAGTACTTTCGCATTTAGCAGTTCACGCAATCTCTGCAGCAGCAAATATTTTAATATGTATTAAAGTTACAGATATTCAATATTAGAACAGCAAAACCCTGCAGACACTTAAGAACACCTTAAAATTTCCCAAGTATTCCTCATTTCCTGACAGTGATTTGCTAGTATCTCAAGAATAGAACAGTTTTAGTGTCCATACCTTTTTTATTTTTATTTTTTGAGACAAAGTTTTGTTCTTATTGCTCAGGTTGGAGTGCAATGGCGCAATCTCGGTTCCCTGCAACCTCTGCCTCCTGGGTTCAAGCGATTCTCCTGCCTCAGCCTCCCGAGTAGCTGGGATTATAGGAGCCTGTCACCATGTCCGGCTAATTTTTTGTTTTTAGTAGAGACAGGGTTTCACCATGTTGGCCAGGCTGGTCTCAAACTCCCTCAGGTGATCCACCAGCCTCGGCCTCCCAACGTGCTGGGATTACAGGCATGAGCCACCGTGCCCAGCCCGTGTCCATACATTTATAGTCTTTTTTTCCCCCCCATTACTTAGCTTAGCCTCAGTGGTTCTCCTGGACATTAGATTTATGTATAAAGCTATGCATATAAGATTATGGCTACTATATTTTGTGGGCAATTTAACGTTTTTTCAAAAGACATTTTAAGAATTGATTCTTTGCCATATGGGTCAATTTTAAAACCTGACACGTGAAGCTTTACCATATAATCAATGTTGCTGGATCCCACAGGACCACTGACCCTATGATGTGTTGTGTGGAAAGAACTCTGACAAAAAAAACTTTCGAGTATCTTCACCCACAGAAAGAAGGCAATTTACTTTACCATCTACCACTGCATTGGGGTTAGTCATCTTCTTATACTTTGTGTAACATCTATCATAATGCTGTCAAATCCTGTTTTCTTTATACTTCCTGTACATTTCTGTTTTAGTCCATCTGCTTCTTGTTATAACCACAACAAAAAAAAAGCCCCAGCCTGCATAATTTACAGACAATAGAAATTAACTTTCTCATAGTCCTAGAGGCTACAAAGTCTAAGATCATGGTGCCAGCAGGTTGGGTTGTCTGGTGAGGGCTGTTCTTTGCTACCAAGATGTTGCCTTGTTGCTGCATCCTCCAAGAGAGGAACACATGTTCTCACATGACAGAAGAGAAGACAGGAGAGGCTAAAAATGCCAAACACTGCATGAAACCTCTGTCATAAGGGCATTAACCCCATTCGTGGGGAGGAGCCCTCATGACCTCATCAATTCCTAAACGCCCTGCCTCTTAATACTATCACATAGGTCATTAAGTTTTGACACATGAATTTTGGAGGGGACACGTTCAAACCACAGCACTCCCTAACCCGAGTTTTGATAAGATATGATGAGGAAGAAAGAAACTCTTTGTTATTTAGTAAGCTCTTTCTAGCAGCAATAGAAATAAAGCATGGCGGCTGGGCACGGTGGCTCATGTCTGTAATCCCAGCACTTTGGGAGGCTAAGATGGGTGGATCACAAGGTCAGGAGTTCGAGACCAGCCTGGCCAACATGGGGAAACCCATCTCTACTGAAAAATACAAAAATTAGCCGGGCATGGTGGTGCATGCCTGTAATCCTAGCTACTCAAGAGGCTGAGGCAGAAGAGTTGCTTGAACCAGGGAGGTGGAAGTTGCAGTGAGCCAAGATTGTGCCACTGCACTCCAGTCTGGGCAACAGAGCGAGAGTCCATTTGGTGGGGGTCGGGGGGAAGGAAAAGAAAAGAAAAAAAGAGATAAAGCATGGCGGTGAACCTCACATCTCAGAAAATTCACATGGCAAGACAACACAAAAAATCATTGAGAATGCTAAGAAATAAGTGAAAGACTTTGGCTTGTTAGCAACTGAAGTCAGCAATAAATATGAGAACTATACATTCATCCAATAATATACATACCTATGCATTAATGATTTTAAAATAAACTCAACTTCATTTCACATCTCTTAATGAGCTACCACCTAAGGATAATTAATCTTTCCATAAATATTCCTCTCATATTTTTAAACATAACCGCTGAGCTTTAACTGAGGGCTAAAACCAATCTACACAGCTTGATGGTGGAAAACTTCAATTATTGTACCATCTGTACTTGTCTTTTACTGGAGAGTGATGCTACTTTTTATTTTCAGGACTCTGATGTTGCAAAATGGAAGCTGTGGCTTACAAGGTTGAGAAATCCACCTTATTTATTGCACCAAGCCGGAAGAAAACATGGCAGTCTGCTTAACTCACTCTTTCAACATGGTGGTTTTTGTCACTCTCTTCTTCCTCTTCCCCCTCCGATATGCAACAAGTGCATCTGTGAAATATTTATCAATCTTAAAAGTCTCATTTACTTTGCAGACCATTTGGTATTTGCTTAGAGGAAGAATCATTGCTAATAAAAACAGAATCATTCATGGAAATGCAAAGTCCCACTCTCATAATTTAGGCCACTGCCATTTAAAACATCACGGGTAATTAATTCACAGAGTGCTGCATCAAAAGGTTACACTTAGCTGCTGATAGAGATCACAAAATCAAAGTAACAGTATATGTTTATAATTTCATATGGCAAAAAAGTTTTTTCAGCTTCTGAAACTGTGTCTCCTGAAAAATTAGTGTTTATGACAAGGAATACGTTTTTTAAAATTAAGACTAACAGCGTAACATATTCACAGCAATGACAGAGCACTGGGTACAGCCAGAGTTGCCAGAAGATGAATATGTTTTGACTGAAGCATTAAGAAATAAAGCATTTTTTTACAGCAACATTTTTTTTTTCCAACAATATAGGAGTGAAGAAAAACAAAGGTTTTAAGACCATATGACCATATTAAAACATGTGCCTTTTTATTATTATATTTTTTTTATTTTTGAGACAGAGTCTCACTCTGTTGCCAGGCTGGAGTGCTGTGGCATGATTTCAGCTCACTGCAACCTCTGCCTCCCAGGTTCATGCAATTCTCTTGCCTCAGCCTCCTGAGTAGCTGGGACACGCCACCACGCCCAGCTAATTTTTGTATTTTTAGTAGAGACAGGGTTTCACCATGTTGGCCAGGATGCTCTCGATCTCTTGACCTTGTTATCCACCTGCCTCAGCCTTCCAAAGTGCTGGGATTATAGGTGTGAGCCAGTGCACCCAGCCCATGTGCCTTTCTTAAGGCTACTTGCCCTCCATTGTTCTCCTCAAGTGTACTCAGCAGTTGCTACTGTCGGTGGGAATGCCTCCTAATCTAGGTAGGAATCTTCTTACCGCTAAAGGAACAAACCAAGCTACAGTGGACTCTGGTATGCATTTCTTTCTCATAAATGCAATTTATGAAATAAGCAAGAAACAGTCTCAGCACCAACTAATCATTCTAGGCAGTTGGGATGTTCTTGAAATCAAAAGTATTAGATGATGTTGAAATGCCATAGTGATGATGATGAGAAACCCAAAAGTTTGAAGGACTGGAAATGCTAATTTTGTTCTATTAAAATGTCCTATCTATAACACACAGCTCAACACTTAGGAACTCTCATTAGCTTATGAATGGCATGAATCAAGGCATATAGGACATTAAAGCTGCAGAGTAGGTAAAGATGAACCTTATTACCTTTAGTCCATTCTTAGCTCTTCCACCTAAAGTCTGTTCTTACTCCCTCATGGCCTCACACCACAAAGTTGCTCGTGCCACTGTCTACAGAGTTGAATTCTTAGTATGCAGCTAATACAGATAATTAATAAATGTATAAGATCCTTTTGAAGAGAGGCTTGTCTCTCCAAAAACTTGTTACAGAATCTTTGAGTGAGAAAGATCCTAACAGAACATGCATTCATTCAAACAACAGTTTGTTTTCCTATCATGTGACAGGAGCTAGTCTAGAAACTAAGGATACAGTGGCAAACAAAGACAACAGTATTAATAAATGCTAATAATATATATTATTATTTTCAAATATTATACAGTGTTCTGTATCCAATGCACTATTCTATAAACTTTACATAAATTATCTCTTATAATCCCATAATAAGCTTATGAGGTAGTGCTATTATTATGCCCATTTTTCAGAGGAGTAAAGTGAGGCACAGAAAAGGTCAAGTAACTTGCTTAAAGTTACAAGGCTAGTAAATGGCAGAGCAAAGTTTCAAACTCAGGAAGTTGGTGTTCCAGATCCTGCTCCCAAATACCACATAGTACTGCCTTTCTCTGTCTCTGCTTCATGGAGTTTATAGCAATATTGGAAACAAACAAACAGGTAAATGTAAAAATATATAATTATATGATACATATGTAATCTGATATGATATAATATAACAAGATAAAGCCAGTGAGTCAGAGATATATTTCAGATAAGGCAGTCAGGGAAGGTCTTCATGAGAAAATGGCATTGAAACAGAGACCTGGAAAAAATGAGGCTAGTTTTTGATCCAGTCTGATTATTTTTAAACTGTGGTCTGTGGAATCCCAGCAAGAGACTCAGCCCCCTGTTGCTGGTGACAGGAAGACTGGCTGGGTAGGACAACAGGTGCAGGACCATCTCCTGGTCAACCACAGCAGCTCAGCTTCCAACTGGTTTGGATTTGGGGGTTCAAAGTAAAATTAGACTTAAAAATATTTCATGATTTTTTTAAAAAGCTACAGAAAACCATTGATTATATCCAACTTCTTTCACAAATAGATAGTTCACAGATAAAGAAACTGAGACATGAAGAGAAGAGATAGTTCACAGATAAAGAAACTGAGACATGAAGAGAAGTAACTTGCTCAAGGGCTCACTTGGATGGTGATCAGTGGGACAATGAGAAGAGAAGCCAGATTTCCTGACTTTGAATCTAGTCTACTTTCTATAACACTGGGCTGCTAGTTTTAACTCCCTCCATCATCCAGGACATTTTATTTTATTTTATTTTATTTTTTAATTTTTTATTATTATTACACTTTAAGTTCTAGGGTACATGTGCATAACGTGCAGGTTTGTTACATATGTATACTTGTGCCATGTTGCTGTGCTGCACCCATCAACTCGTCAGCACCCATCAACTCGTCATTTACATCAGGTATAA
>NC_037673.1:153354960-153518962 GCF_003255815.1 Theropithecus gelada
GTAAATGGGCTAAATGACCCAAATAAAAGACACAGACTGGCAAATTGGATAAACAGTCAAGACCCATCAGTGTGCTGTATTCAGGAGACACATCTCATGTGCAGAGACACACATAGGCTCAAAATAAAGGGACAGAGGAAGATCTACCAAGCAAATGGAAAGCAAAAAAAAAAAAGCAGGGTTGCAATCCTAGCCTCTGATGCAACAGACTTTAAACCAACAAAGATCAAAAGAGACAAACAAGGTCATTACATAATGGTAAAGGGATCAAGTCAACAAGATGAGCTAACTATCCTAAATACACATGGACCCAATACAGGAGCACCCAGATTAATAAAGCAAGTCCTTAGAGACCTATAAAGAGACTTAGACTTCCACACAATAATAATGGGAGACTTTAACAATGCACTGTCAATATTACATCAATGAGACAGGAGTTTAACAAGGATATCCAGGACCTGAACTCAGCTCTGCAACAGGCAGACCTAATATACATCTACAGAACTCTGCACCCCAAATCAACAGAATACACATTCCTCTCAGCACCACATCGCACTTATTCTAAAATTGACCACATAATTGGAAGTAAAGCACTCCTCAGCAAATGCAAAAGAGCAGAAATGACAACAAACTATCTCTCAGACCACAGTGCAATCAAATTAGAACTCAGGATTAAGAAACTCACTCAAAACTGCACAACTTCATTGAAACTGAACAACTTGCTCCTGAATGACTACTGGATAAATAACAAAATGAAGGCAGAAATAAAGAAGTTCTTTGAAACAAATGAGAACAAAGACACAACATACCAGAATCTCCAGGTCACATTTAAAGCAGTGTGTAGAGGGGAATTTATAGCACTAAATGCCCACAAGAGAAAGCAGGGAAGATCTAAAATTGACACCCGAATATCACAATTAAAAGAACTAGAGAAGCAAGAGCTAATAAATTCAAAACCTAGCAGAAGGCAAGAAATAACTAAGCTCAGAACAGAACTCAAAGATAGAGACATAAAAAACCCTTCAAAAAAATCAGTGAATCTAGGAGGTGGTTTTTTGAAAATATCAACAAAATTGATAGGCCACTAGAGCAAGACTAATAAAGAAGAAAAGAGAGAAGAATCAAATAGATGCAATAAAAAATGATAAAGGGGTATCACCACCAATCTCACAGAAATAGAAATTACCATCAGAGAATACTATAGATGCCTCTATGCAAATAAACTAGAAAATCTAGAAGAAATTGATAAATTCCTGGACACATACACCCTCCCAAGACTAAACCAAGTAGAAGTTGAATCTCTGAATAGACCAATAACAAGCTCTAAAATTGAGGCAATAATAGCCTATGATCAAAAAAAGATTCACAGGCAAACTCTACCAGAGGTACAAAGAAGAACTGGTACTATTCCTTCTGAAACTATTCAGATGAATAGAAAAAGAGGTAATCCTCCATAGCTCATTTTATGAGGCCAACATCATCCTGATACCAAAGCCTGGCAGAGACACAACAAAAAAAGAGAATTTTAGACCAATATCCCTGATGAACATTGATGCCAAAATACTCAATAAAATACTGGAAAACCAAATCCAGCAGCACATCCAAAAGCTTATCCACCATGGGCTAGGCATGGTGGCTCATACCTGTAATCCCAGCAATTTGGGAGACCAAGGTGGGCAGATCATGAGGTCAGGAGATCAAGACCATCCTGGCTAACATGTGAAACCCCATCTCTACTAAAAATACAAAAAAAATTAGCCAGGCGTTGTGGTGGGTGCCTGTAGTCCCAGCTACTCAGGAGGCTGAGATGGGAGAATGGCATGAACCCAGGAGGCAGAACTTGCAGTGAGCCGAGATCACACCACTGCACTCCAGCATGGGCAACAGAGTGAGACTCCGTCTCGAGAAAACAAAACAAAAAAATGCTTATCCACCATGATCAGGTCGGCTTCATTCCTGGGATGCAAGCCTGGTTCAACATATGCAAATCAATAAACGTAATCCATCACATAAACTCAACCAATGATAAAAACCAAATGATTATCTCAATAGATGCAGAAAAGGCCTTCGACAAAATTCAACAACACTTCATGCTAAAAACTCTCAACACGCCGGGCATGGTGGCTCACACCTGTAACCCAAGCATTTTGGGAGGCCAAAGCAGGCAGATCTTGAGGTCAGGAGTTAGAGACCATCCTGGCTAACACGGTGAAACTCCGTCTCTACTAAAAATACAAAAAAATTAGCCGGGCGTGGTGGTGGGCGCCTGTAGTTCTAGCTACTCGGGAGGCTGAGGCAGAAGAATGGCATGCACCCAGGAGGCGGAGCTTGCAGTGAGCTGAGATCGTGCCACCGCACTCCAGCCTGAGCAACAGAGCGAGACTCTGTCAAAAAAAAAAAAAAAGAAAAAGAAAAAGAAAAAGAAACAAAACTCTCAGTAAACTTAGGTACTGATGGAATGTATCTCAAAATAATAAGAGCTATTTATGACAACTCACAGCCAATATCACACTGAATGGACAAAAACTGGACGCATTCCCTTTGAAAACCAGCACAAGACAGGGATGCTCTTTCTCAACACTCCTATTCAACATAGTGTTGGAAGTTCTGGCCAGGGCAATCAGGCAAGAGAAAGAAATAAAGTATATTCAATTAGGAAATGAGGAACTCAAATTGTCCCTGTTCACAGATGACATGATTGTATATTTAGAAAACCCCATCATCTCAGTCCAAAATCTCCTTAAGCTGATAAGCAACTTCAGCAAAGTCTCAGGATACAAAACCAATGTGCAAAAATCACAAGCATTCCTATACACCAATAATAGAGAGTCAAATCATGAGTGAACTCCTATGCACAATAGCTTCAAAGAGAATAAAATACCTAGGAATCCAACTTACAAGGGATGTGAAGGACCTCTTCAAGGAGAACTACAAACCACTGCTAAAAGAAATAAGAGGACACAAACAAATGGAAGAATATTCCATGCTCATGGATAGGAAGAATCAATATCGTGAAAATGGCCATACTGCCCAAAGTAATTTATAGATTCAATGCCATTCCCATCAACCTACCAATGATTTTCTTCACCAAATTGAAAAAAAATACTTTAAATTTCATATGGAACCAAAAACAAGCCTGTGTAGCCAAGACAATCCTAGGTGAAAAGAACAAAGCTGGGAGGCATCACGCTACCTGACTTTGAACTATACTGCAAGGCTACAGTAACCAAAACAGCATGGTACTGGTACCAAAACAGAGAGATAGACCAATGGAACAGAACAGAGGCCTCAGAAATAACACCACACATCTACAACCATCTGATCTTTGACAAACCTGACAAAAACAAGCAATGGTGAAAGGATTCCCTATTTAATAAATGGTACTGAGAAAACTGGCTAGCCATATGTAGAAAGCTGAAACTGGATTCCTTCCTTACACCTTATACAAAAATTAATTCACGATGGATTTGAGACTTAAATGTTAGACCTAAAACCATACAAGCCCTAGAAGAAAACTTAGGCCATACCATTCAGGACATAGGCATGGGCAAGGACTTCATGACTAAAACACCAAAAGCAATGGCAACAAAAGCCAAAATTGACAAATGGGATCCAATTAAAATAAAGAGCTTCTGCATGGCAAATGAAACTACCATCACAGTGAACAGGCAACCTACAGAATGTGAGAAAATTTTTGCAATCTACCCATCTGACAAAGGGTTAATACCAAGAATTTACAAAGAACTCAAACAAATTTACAAGAAAAAAAAAAAACTCATCAAAAAGTGGGTAAAGCATATGAACAGACACTTCTCAAAAAAAGACATCTATGCAGCCAACACACACATGAAAAGATGCTCATCATCACTGGTCATTAGAGAAATGCCAATTGAAACCACAATGAGATACCGTCTCATGCCAGTTAGAATGGCTATCATTAAAAAGTCAGGAGCCGGGTGCAGTGGCTCATGCCTGTAATCTCAGCACTTTGGGAGGCTGAGGCGGGTGGATCACCTGAAGTCAGGAGTTCAAGACCAGCCTGACCAAAATGGAGAAACTCCATCTCTACTAAAAATACAAAATTAGCCAGGCATGGTGGTGCATGCCTGTAATCCCAGCTACTCAGGAGGCTGAGGCAGGAGAATCGCTTAAACCCGGGAGGCGGAGGTTGTGGTGAGCCGAGATTGTGCCATTGCACTCCAGCCTGGGCAAAAAGAGCAAAACTCCGTCTCAAAAAAAAGGTCAAAAAACAACAGATGCTGGAGAGGGTGTGGAGAAATAGGAACCCTTTTACACTATTGGGGGAGTGTAAATTAGTTCAACCATTGTGGAAGACAGCATGGCGATTCCTCAAGGATCTAGAACTAGAAATACCATTTGACCCAGCAATCCCATCACTGGGTATATACCTAAAGGATTATAAATCATGCTACAATAAAGACACATGCACACATATGTTTATTGCATTACTATTCACAATAGCAAAGACTTGGAACCAACCCAAATGTCCATCAATGATAGACTGGATTAAGAGAATGTGGCACCATGGTATACTATGCAGCTATAAAAAAGGATGAGTTCATGTCCTTTACAGGGATATGGATGAAGCTGGAAACCATCATTCTCGCAAACTATCACAAGGACAGAAAACCAAACACCACATGTTCTCACTCACTGGTGGGAATTGAACAATGAGATCACTAGGACACAGGGCAGGGAACATCACACACTGGGACCTGTCGGTGGGTTGAGGGCTGGAGGAAGGATAGCATTAGGAGAAATACCTAATGTAAATGATGAGTTGATGGATGCAGCAAGCCAACATGGCACATGTATACCTATGTATCAAACCTGCACATTTTGCACATGTACCGTGGAACTTGAAGTATAATAAAAAATTTTAATAAAGAAAAGAAAAAGAAAAAGATGTATTTTTGAACAATCCAATTAACCAGTTTGACTAACTGGTATGTAGATAGAACACTATGCCAAACAGCTGCAGAATACACATTATTTTCAAATGCACATGGTATATTTACCAAAATGGGCCATGAAACCAAAATCAGTACTCTGACCACAGTAGAATTAAGTTAGAAATCAGTAACCAAGGGATAACTAGAAAATCACCAAATGTTTATAAATTAAGGAATTGTTTTCTAAATTACCCTGAAGTTAGAGAAGAAATAAAGCAAATTAGCAAGTACTTTGAACTGAGTAAGGTATCAGAATTTGTGCAATGTACATAAAATAGTGCTTACAGAGAAATTCATAAAATCAAACACACACTTTGGAAAAAACCTGAAAAAATTATTTAATCATCTCCTAAAAAGCTAAAAAAAAAAAAAAAAATAGTACAGCAAATTAAATGCAAAAAAAGTAGAAGGCAATGTCAAAGAGGAAAAAAAAATAAAATAGAAAACATACCATTTAAAAATTGTAGGTTTTTTTAGAGATTAAAAAAACAGATAAACACCTATCAAGACCCATTAAAAGAAATGTGAGAAAACTATACTTAAAATTTTCAGAAATTAAAACGGGACATCATTAGAGATCTTAAAATATTTAAAAGTTAAGAACTTCTGGCCTTCACATAAGATGTAGAAGGTCTTGAGGGACCATTTCTCCCACCAGATAAACTACAAAAATTACTGGATCATCTTCCCAATCTTCCCTATATTTGATATTGGAGGGTTGTAGATGAAAAATGATCCAAAGTTAAATTACAGGGGAGTATAAGGCATTTCTAGCTGAGCAGGTATCAGTGGCCAAATTCTCTTCTGCTGAATTCCACAGGGGCTGGTGGAAGACTGGGCTTATCACAGTCTCTGGAACTCTGCTATGATACAGGAAAGCCTGCAGACCCTGTGGGCTAGTATAAATGGATTGAAGTCTGTAGGAGTTTCAAATGCAAAGAACTTATTCTTCTTACCTGCTGCGATTTCCCCCATGAAACTTTTGGTGAGTGTGTGGAAACGGTATGAAAATGGAATTGGAAAAGCAGAGGAAGAGAACTCTGTAGTCTACTGGTGATTAGATCCCAAGGTCCTACTAGAGAGAGTAGTTTATAATATATACAGTACAGACCAAGTTAGCCCTAAATACATGTGAAAACACAGGGGAAATAAAGCTAACTTAAGCTGTATCCCAGCCACAAACCAGCTCAAATTCTATCTGGATTATAAAGATTGACCCATTTCCCTAACTTACAGACAAAAGAACACGTCCTCCCTTTTAGAAGACAGTATTGTGCTCACTTTGGCAGCACATATACTAAAATCGGAACAAGACACAGAAGATTACCATGCCCCTGCATAAGGATGACACAAATTCGTGAAGCATTCCATATTTTAAAAACTGAGTTCATATCTTTTTGCAGGGACATGGATGAAGCTGGAAGCCATCATTCTCAGCAAACTAACAGAGGAACAGAAAACCAAACACTGTGTGTTCTCACTCATGAGTTGGGAGTTGAACAATGAGAACACATGGACACAGGAATGGGAACATCACACATCAGGGTCTATCATGGGAGTTGGAGGCAAGGGGAGGGAGAGTATTAGGACAAATACCTAACACATGCAGGCTTTGAAACCTAGATGACGAGTTGACAGGCACAGCAAACCACCATGGCACATGTATACCTATGTAACAAACCTGCACATTCTGCACATGTATCCCAGAACTTAAAGTATATATATATTTCTAAATTATATATACATATTTAAAAGTTTAAAAAGAATAAAATAGAAGACAGCATTTATACCAAGGGCTGTAGGGTCTTATTTTTAATTACACAATTTCTGGCATGCAATAAAAAGCTATGAAATAAGTGAAGAAGCAGGATGTACTCCTAGTTAAGAGGAAAAAAAAAAACTGAATAGTAGCACTAATGGTTCAAATATTGGAATAAACAAAGATTTTTAAATAACCATTGAAATATATTAAAGAAATTTGAGGATAAGATTGACAAATTGGATAAAAAGAGTGAGAATTTCAAAAGATAAAACTGCTAAAATAGAACCAAGTGAAAATTCTAGAACTGAAAAAAAACTACAATGCATGAAATTAAAAATGTGTTTAATAGAGCTAAAGCAGAATGGACACAGCAGAGAAAACAGCATCAGTCATTTTATCCAGGTCATCACAAACTGGTTGAAAATCAAAAAAAATGGAAAAATTGTAAGATGCACAAATAAAATAAATTATTAAATGCAGACATAGAAAATAGATTATATTTAGCAGAACAACAATGAAAATCATGGCTTTCATCAGAAAACAATGGATGACAGCTGGGTATAAAGGTGTGCACCTGTAGTTCCAGCTACCTGGGAGGCTGAGGCAGGAGAATTGCTTAAGCTGAAGAATTCACGTCCAGTCTGAGCAATATAGCAAGATCCTGTCTCTTAAAAAAAAAAAAGAAAAGAAAAGAAAAAGAAAAAAAGAAACAATGGAAGACAAAAGACGATAGAATTGACATCTTCAAAGTGCTAAAAGAGGCCGGGTGTGGTGGCTCACGCTTGTAATCCCAGCACTTTGGGAGGCTGAGGTGGGCGGATCACGAGGTCAGGAGATCGAGACCATCCTGGCTAACACGGTGAAATCTCGTCTCTGCTAAAAATACAAAAAATTAGCTGGGCGTGGTGGTGGGCACGTGTAGTCCCAGCTACTCGGGAGGCTGAGGCAGGAGAATGGTGTGAACCCGGGAGATGTAGCTTGCAGTGAGCCGAGATCACGCCACTGCACTCCAGCCTGGGCGACAGAGAGAGACTCCGTCTCAAAGTGCTAAAAGAAAAAAAAAAACAGAATTCTATAAATGAAGTACATATAGACATTTTTAAACAAACAAAAGGTGAGAAAATATGTCACCAGCTTTTGAAGCTAAAAGAAACAACTCAAGATGAAAGCAAAGATCTGCAGGAAGGAAGGAAGAATGACAAAAAGGTCACATATGTGCGTGAACATAAAAGAATACTTTAAATTTTCAAAATTATTGACTATTAAAAACCACAGGCCAGGCACGGTGGCTCACACCTGTAATCTCATCATTTTAGGAGGTCGAGGCAGGTGGATTGCTTGAGCTCAGTAGTTCAATACCAGCCTGAGAAACATGGTGAAACCCCATCTGTACAAAATAACACAAAAATTAACTGGGTATCGTGGTGCACACCTGTAGTCTCAGCTACTCAGAATGCTGAGGTGGGAGGATGGCTTGAGCCTGGGAGATGGAGGTTGTAGTGAGCTGAGATTGTGCCAGTGCACTCCAGCCTGGGCAACAGAGCAAGACCCTGTCTCAAAACAAAAAACAAAAACCGCCAAAGCAAAACACAATAAAGTTTAGGTGTTTATAATATATAGAGAAATAAAATATGTGACATCAATAGCACAATGAACTAGAGAGGAATTAAGTGGATTTTTTTTTTTTTGAAAGATTTTTACATTGTTCACAAAGTAGCAAAATACTAACTGATTCTTGTGATAAATTGGGGTGGTAAGTTGAGGATGCATCTAGTAATCACTACAGCAGTGGTGCTCAACCTTTGGTAATTCCCCTACCCGGGCCCCAGCAAAAGAACCTTGTCACAACTGGAGTGGGAGGACAGTTGCTACTGTCATCTACCGGGAAGAGGCTTTGTTTTAATGAAAATTTTGTAGATGAGGAAACAGACTCCTAGAGGTTAAATCACTTTCTCTAACACTACCTGTGATAAGCTGAATAATTGGCTCCCCAAAATGTCCACATTCTAATCCCTAGAATCTGTGAATATGTTACCTTACATGGGTAAACAGTTTGCAGATGTGTTGAGGATCTCGAGATGGGAAGATTATTCTGGATGATCCTGGTGGGTCCAAAGTAATCACAAGAGCTTTTATAAGAGGAAGGCAGTTGGGTCAGAGTCAGAGAGAACATATTCTGATGAAAGAAGGGGTGAGAGAAAGAGGGGGAATAGATAGAGACTGAGAATGAGTTAAAATGCTACATTTCCAGCTTTGAGGATGGAAGGCGCCTCAAGCCAAGGGATGGAGGCACCCTCTAGAAACTGGAAGAGGTTAGGAAATGGATTTTTCCCTAGAGCTTCCCGAGGTAGCACAGCCCTGCTGACACCTTAATTTCAGTTCATTAAAAACCATTTCGAACTTTTGACCTAAACAACTTTAAGGTAATAAAACTATTTTTAAGTCACTAAGTTTGTAGTAATTCATCATAGCAGTAAAGGGAAATTAATATACCTATCCAACTAGGATTTTTTTTTTTTTTTTTTTTGAGACGGAGTCTCGCTCTGTCGCCCAGGCTGGAGTGTAGTGGCCGGATCTCAGCTCACTGCAAGCTCCACCTCCTGGGTTTACGCCATTCTCCTGCCTCAGCCTCCCGAGTAGCTGGGACTACAGGCACCCACCACCTCGCCCGGCTAAGTTTTTGTATTTTTTAGTAGAGATGGGGTTTCACCGTGTCAGCCAGGATGGTCTCGATCTCCTGACCTCATGATCCGCCCGTCTCGGCCTCCCAAAGTGCTGGGATTACAGGCTTGAGCCACCACGCCCGGCCTCCAACTAGGATTTTCTTCTAGGTTTTTCTGTTTTCCCAGTCTATGCCTTTATTCACAAGATGGACATAGTTACCATAATGAGAAGAAAAGCTAAAGCATTTATCAGAATGTTTTTGCCCTGCAGATATCTCTGATATTGCCTAACTGATCATGGTGTTCCTAAAATTGAAATAGACAGGCAACCTACCAAAGCCTTATTTGATTTGTGGAAGTGTTACATACAGTGGAAAGAATCCAGCGACCAGCAGACTCCTCATAACATGAGAGCTTCCTAAATCTTAAATTCAAAATATATATACACATATATGTGTCTATATATATGCACATGTATATACATGTATGTACACACATATATATATGCATACATATATACAGATACTTTTATTTATATATGTTTATTTAGGCACGTGTTAAAAAAACTTCAGCTGAATTAAATTTAAAGGAGTTTAACTGAGCAATGAATGCTTTGCAATTCAGGCAGCCCCCAGAATCACAGAAGTTTCAGAGACTCCAGTACAGCCACGTGGTGGAAGATTTATGGACAGCAAAAGGAAAGTGATATACTGAAAACGGAAATGAGATACAGAAACAACTGGATTGGTTAACAGCTCTGTGTTTGCCTTGTTTGAACATGGTTCAAATAAGGTTGGCTACATTTGATTGGCTGGAACTCAGCGATTGGTACAGGTATGTGTTGTGGTCTGTTTATACCTCCACTTGTTATAGTTCATGATGTGCAGAAAAATCTTTAGGCTGAACTTAAATATGTAAGGAGGTGGCTATAGGCTAAGCTTGATTTAACACACGCATACATGTACAAATATACATATATGCATGTATATATACTATATACACACGTTCTATGGAAATCTATATAGATATGCTTACAGATATTCACATATATGTGTGTGTGTGTATGTAGTATGTGTATTTCCACGTATATGAGCAAAATGTCCTTGAAAAAATACAAAAACTGTTTAGAAAGCTACATCCAAGAAGGGGAACTGAGATCCTAGAGGATAAAGGTGGGAGTTTATGGTTATGGTTAGATATCCTTTTGTACTTTTTAAATGTTGACCCATGTAAGTATATCGCTGATATTTTTTAAAACACACATAAAATTTTAAAAAATAAAGAATTCTTCTATTATACTATTGGGGCTTAGAAAATGATACCCCAAAATGAAGGCTTCAGAAGCAGCCCAGAAGCTTCTCTTCCAAAAGTTTCTCTCTGACGTTCTCTTGACCTGCTATCATTGACCCCTCATTCTTTCCTGAGGCTAGCAATAGAAACTAGAATCTCTCTTCCCCAAAGGTGGATCAAAAAACCAGAACCCCTTTTCCCCAATGCCAGTCATAGGACCTAAAAACATTACTCAAACTTATCCCCCACCTTTCTGTGTAAAAACTGACCATACAGAAATTATCTGATCTATCTTGTTTGATTATAGATTGCAAGACCCCCATTCCAGAAAGGGTCCTGTCCCATACTCAGAAGGAAGGAATGCTGCTCAGAGAGGCCAAGAAGAATCTAGACAGACAGGCCTTGCTGGGGTTTTTCCCCCACTCAATCTATTAGCATTAGATCTCACATTTTTTGCTCAATCCTATTTCCACATGGCCGTCCATAGTTTGTTGAACCTGAGCGTAAAAATGGACAATTTCCCCTGTATCTTCGGGTCTTCATTCTGAAGGCTCCCATGCACATTAATTCGTTTGTATGCCTTTTTTTCCCAAGAATCTACCTTTTGTTGGTTGATTCTCAGCGAACCTTTGGAAGGCGAAGAAGTTTGCCCTTTGCCTTTGTAATACGTCCGTCAGCAAGAGTCAAGAGAGACTCCATATGCTTTTCCCCAAGACCCTCAACCACGTCCTCCACCCAACCTTCACTGCCTTTCCTTCACTGTCTGCCTTGAGACAGTGGGGCCTAATCACTCTATGCCTTTCCTTCCTGTTTCCAGAGGAATCTCAGACCCTAGGGAAGCTCCCATTTCCCATGGTTCTCTGCACCAGTATAATACCTCCCCTTGCCCCCTCGACTTCCTTCCTTCCTTGCTTTATTTTCTTCATAGCATTGATCACTAATCTGGTATTCTATATCTTACTCCCTTATCTGGATCATCACCTGTATCCCTCTAATACAAACTGAGCTCTATCAGAGCAAGGATTCTTGTCTGCCTTGTTCATTCCTGTAGGCAAAGCCTGAGTAAGAGTGCCTGGACATACTGAGAGAAGAGAGACAGACTCTCTCATATTGTTTTATATTGTTTTATACTCAGAAAAAGAGAAGAGAAGAGAAACTAAAGGCAGGTAGCCCAGCACCTAGGAACCAGACCCGAAACCCAGGACTGG
Organism: Theropithecus gelada; assembly: GCF_003255815.1. Lineage (NCBI taxonomy): Eukaryota > Metazoa > Chordata > Mammalia > Primates > Cercopithecidae > Theropithecus > Theropithecus gelada. Next base: position 153,366,857 of record NC_037673.1, read on the forward strand.
GCCTGCCTGACCTAAGCCTAGTAGTTAAAGATCGACCCCTGACCTAACTGGTTGTTATCTATAGATTCCAGACATTGTATGGAAAGGCACTGAAAAAATCCCTGTCCTGTTCTGTTTCGTTCTGATTACCGGTGCATGCAGCCCCCAGTCACGTACCCCCTGCTTGCTCAAATCGATCACGACCCTCTCATGCGGACCCCCTCTTAGAGCTGTGAGCCCTTAAAAGGGACAGGAATTGCTCACTCTGGGAGCTTGGCTCTTGAGACAGGAGTCTTGTCAATGCTCCCAGCCAAATAAACCGCTTCCTTCTTTAACTCCCTTTCTGAGGAGTTTTGTCTGTGGCTTGTCCTGCTACAATACACCAGGCTCCCAATGAACACTTAATAATGGAGGAAGACAGTGATCATTGAATACTATGCTGGGAACCACAGCTTTGCTGGCACTAAAATGAAGAAGAGATGAACAGAGGGATGTATAATCCCTATGGCCACCCATCCACCAGCCTGGCAAGGACTGGGTGGAAAGAAGAAACTGCTATCAAGGCATGTCCCGTTGTATGTCAGATCCCTCCACACACTTCCACCTTGCAGCAAGAAAAATGCCTGGAAGCCAACTAAACAAGTGGCAGTGTTTGAAGGATAAGGGCCCTGTGGCTAGGAAACTGCTGATGTGAGAAGGAGAGCACAATTCTACTCACATTTGCAACAGGTAGTGGAGCACCATGAGAAACTTAAATACTGAAATGTTATTATAGTCTTAAGACAGAACATAAAAACCTTCAGCAAGAATAACTAAATGTGGCATTTGTTATTTGCCACATCATTTGTGTTAATCATAGAACATTTCTCAGGGGAGGAGCTCCTAACATTTCTTATATGTAAATATATACTTCATGTAAGTGTCTTTATGAGAATATCGTCTGTGAAAAGCAAATCATTCAACAAATATTTACTGAGCAGTCTTCTGTGCACCAGGCGCTGTGCTAGTCCCTGGGAAAATGACACAATAAATAAGATGACGCCCTTATGAAACTTACATTCTAATAAAGAAGCCCAGCACTAAACAAGACACCCAAACCACAAAGACAGTCATTTCAGGCAGTGACTTGTGATGCAAAAGCAACAAATTTGGGGGTCTGAAGATTCCTACTTGAGGATGGGCATGGAGGAAGGCAGAGCAGACACCAGTGGGGCCTCCTTGTCCTTCTGACGTCCCCTGGCCATACACTACAGCTGCTTGCTCCTCACAATGTGATCCTCAGAACATCAGCAAGGGAGCTTCTAAGAGCTGCAGCATCTCAGGCCTCCTAACAGAACTCTTTAACCAATCTGCATTTTAACAAGATCCCCAGGGTTTGTGAACACACTAAAGTTTGAAAACTACTCTTCAGGACTGTTTCTAACTGCCCGTATTTGCATATTCCCACTACTCTTTCTGCATAAAGAGGAGCAATCAGAAGTGCTCTCTCCTTCCCCCATGATCCTGTACCAGTGGAGGGGGTATGTAAATGTTCAAGTCCCTCAGCACTCACACAGGTAACCCAGAGGCAGCCTTTTATGCCTTTCCCAGAGCTTCCCACAGGATGAAGCTTGGTGGCCTGCGGTGGTGGCTGGTGCCTCTCGCCACTGATTTCCCCTGCTACTGCCTCCTGTGCCTCCCAAGCCACCTGCTGTCATCTGCTTGCTTGCCTCAGGGTGCTCCGAGGGGAACCCGAGTAAGACAGGGGCCTCTCTGAAGATGTGAGCTGAGAACTAAAGAATGAAAGAAGCCACCTGGTGAAGAGCTAGGAGAGGGAGCAGTCGGTGGAAAGGCCCTGAGGCTTGGGAAAACTGCAGTGCTCAAGGACCAGAATGGAGACCAGAGGCAGGAGCACAGTGGGGAGCCCTATCGAGGGTGGATACAGAAGTACAAGAGTAGAGAAGGGAAGAGTGGATGCTGTTTGCACTAATGCAGTGAGATGATTGTGGGGCTTAGACATGTCAGTTGCGAGCAAAAGGACCAGAGGCAGGTGGAAGAGTGTTGACCTGTTGTAAAGCCAGGGTCGAAAAACAAACTGTGCAAAATATTCACACACTCAGCAAGCTTCGGATGGATGCATAAAATTAAGGAAATCCTCCAGTCTTACCTGTCTCTATACTAGGGACGCATAAGCTAATGGCTACACCCCAAATGTTTGTTCCTTAGGTGACAATGCCCAGCACTCAGTAACATTTCCTTCTCTAAAAATCTAGAAAATGTTCAAAGAGAAGCTAACTGTTAGGGCTCAGAAAACAATACTTCAAAATGAAGTTCCCAGAAGTAAAAGGTTTTCTTCTGACCTTCTCCTGCTCTTCTGTCTCTCAGTCTCATTCTCCCGTGAGGCTAGCCATAGACACTACAATCCCTCTTCCCAAGGCTGGTCATAGAAACCAGAACCTCTTTTATTCCCTGAAGACAGCCATAAAGCCTAAAAATATCACTCTATTTTTCCTCTGCCTTTCTGTGCAAAAACTGGCCACAACGACATGATCTGGCCTACCTTGTTTGACTGCAGGTCATATAACCCCATTCCAGAGGGTATTCCACCCGATACCCAGAAGGAAAGAAAGCTGCACAGAGAGAATCTGATAGACAAGAGTCTAGACAAACAGGCCTTGCTGGGTTTCCCCATTCTGTCTATTAGCAGATTATACATTTTTGTCCAATCCTGTTTCCACACAGCTGTCCATACTTTATTGAACCTAAGCATAAAAATGGACAGTTTCCCCTGTATCCTGGGTCTTCCTTCTGCAGGCTCCTGTGTATACCCATTAAGTAAATATGTATGTGTTTTCTTCAATAAATCTGCCCTTTAGCTGGGCATAGAGGCTTACGCCTATAATCCCAACACTTTGGGAGGCTGAGGCAAGAGCCCAGGAGTTTGAGACCAACCTGGGCAACATAGGGAGACCCTAGCTCTACAAAAAATAATAAGAAAAAAAAAATTAGCTGGCATGGTGGTATGTGCCTGTGGTCCCAGATACTCATGAGACTGAGGCTGTAGTGAGCTGCGATCACACCACTATACTGTCTAGCCTGGGCAATAGAGCCTGGGCAACATAGCGAGATCCTGTCTCAAAAAGGAGAAGAAGGGCCGGGCGCGGTGGCTCAAGCCTGTAATCCCAGCACTTTGGGAGGCCGAGACGGGCGGATCACGAGGTCAGGAGATCGAGACCATCCTAACATGGGCTAACATGGTGAAACCCCGTCTCCACTAAAAAATACAAAAAAAAAACTAGCCGGGCGAGGTGGCGGGCGCCTGTAGTCCCAGCTACTCGGGAGGCTGAGGCAGGAGAATGGCATAAGCCCGGGAGGCGGAGCTTGCAGTGAGCTGAGATCCGGCCACTGCACTCCAGCCTGGGCAACAGAGCGAGACTCCGTCTCAAAAAAAAAAAGGGAGAAGAAATGAGTTAAAAAATTAATCTGCCTTTTGTGGCTGATTTTTCAGCAAAACTTCAGAGGTCCAAGGGAACACAACAATAACTACACAACAATAACTAAGATAGTCATGAACTCACTTCCTGGCTTTTGTGTTCCTGAGCTTAGACTAATTTTCATTCCTTTAACAAACATGTATTAGGTAGCACCTGTTGGCAGGCACTGTAGATTCCAAGATGGGCCAGATAAGGTTACAGCGGGGAGCAGTCCCAGCTATTATAATTCCACATAAGTGTGATAAACACACTATGAACAAAGAGGTATGCAACTACTGAAAGAAGTATCCAACCCTTTTATTGGGAGTCAGAGAAAGCTTACAGAAAAGGCAAAATAAAACTGGCATTTAAGTTGGATTTAAAGAGTGAGTAAAAGTTTGTCAGTCAAGGAAGAGGAAAAATGGCAGTTATCTGAGGAAAAGTTCAGTGGGGCTGGAGTATCCAAGCAATGGGCAGTGAGTAGGGGAGCTGTGCGTTGCAGAGCTTTCCTAACTTCAGGACTTTTTATTTATTTATTTATTTATTTATTTTATTTATTTTTATTTTTTTGAGACGGAGTTTCTCTCTTGTCGCCCAGGCCGGAGTGCAATGGCGTGATCTCTTCTTATTCATTATTCATTCATTATTCACCCCTTCTTATTCATTAGGCTAAGGAGGAGTCCACCTGACTTTCCTGCCTGTCTGACCCTATGGGCATTTAAGTTTGAGATCCTGATGTAGCAATTTGGGAAGCTCAGGGTGGTAGAAACCACCTCTGAGCAAGAATCAGCTGTTCCTTCTCCATGACCTAGCCCCGTCATCTATGAAGAAAGCTGGTTGTGCTAGATGGTCCCCCTCCTGGCTTGGACAGAAAATCTAAAATTCTGTTTTCCAACAAAACTCCAAAGTCTCTGAAAAGGACAACCTGATTCAGTTCCCTCCAGAGTAAGTAAAGACAATACTGACACCTAGTGGCCCATTAACCAGCTCCATTTAATGCCCTAAAATTTCCAAGGACGGCTGAGTGTTTCGGTGCTGCCAAAACCTTCTTCATGTCCAAAGATACAGGAAACAAAAAATCGCCAAAAATTAATGACATTGAAACAAAAGATAGCATGTGCTGGTTTGTTTTCTAAACCTCTCTGGTGAGGATCCGGCTATATCTTGTTTGTCTTAAACATATTCATTATGTCAAAGCATTTGTATTTAACCATGTATTTCTCTTACATCATGAAAACGAATACGCTTTTAAACATGCAAGGCTTATTTCCCAGGAGGTAAAAAGCCCAAATACTCTAAACTGTTTTATAATTATTTCTTTGATTTATTAATTAGTCTTCTAAACCCTGAAAAGTAAATAATAAACATCTGAGATTATGAGGACAGGAACTCCATTTGACTAGTTTTTGTGAGGATCTCACCACAGCCTCAAATCCTTAAATTTGGAACAATGAAGTTACTACAGGAGTGAGGGCTGAGGCAGAAATGGCAGGAGAAACACATTTTGAGAATGTCTTTCACTTCCAATGGGCTAATAATTACCAGAGTTTTAAAATCAGCACAATCTAAAATATAACACTTGGTGACATTTAGTCTGACTGTTGATTGAAGTAAAATAAAAGAGTAAAAAAAAATGTATTTTAGTAATTATTATTTCACATTGAAAGCTTTTGATTTTGTCAAAAAGGATAAGTGGCCTGGCCTTCCGATCCTGACATAAGCTGACATCTCATTGCAATACTTTAAATCAGACTTCAGAATGTGGCATTGGTGAGCAGTGGGGAAGACTTCATGCGAGTTAAAAACACCTAAGCAATGTGCCTTTTTATTAGTGAAAAAGGCAACAGCTGGTATCATGACACAAATGAAAGGCTCAAGACAGACATTCAGGTAAAGAAAAAGTAAAATGACTCACAGACTCCCTCTCCTGTCATAGACAATGAAACTAGGGGGAAAACCAAAAAAATAAATAGCCACTACCAAAAAAGAGAATTGAATGCCGTAATATGCAAAAGACAGTGGCCAAGAAAGGAGGCTGGCTCGCAGAGGGTGCTGCAACTCCCAAGAATGTTCCTTGATACTCCCAAATTGGATAAGAAATGCAAGGAGGATGATATCCTCTTTGCCTCTTTTGATTTCAAGGAAGTACACAGAAATGGCCTGAGGTGGTGAAAAATGAAAAGAGAAGAGAATAGTCAAATCGATCCCACTGTGCAGAAGCACAGGCTACTAGACTCCACGCTAAATGGGGGAGAAGCATTTAGAAGGTGTTACCCTGTACTTCATTAAGTGGAGCAATCGCAGGTTTGGAACAGAAAACGAAATGTAAGAAAGAGGAACAGAAACCAGTTCCTGTAAGAATGATTGCACCCAAACCTAGCTGACTGTTCCCTTGCCCTACCCCATCCACAGGCTACAGACAGGGGGATGGAAAAACCCCTGAGCCTTCCAGCTGCAGCCAGAGGACGAGGCTAGTCTCAGAAAATGGTGGAAGGAGGGCTCGCGAGAATTCATTCGGAACAACAACATTCACGCAACAGAGTGAGACACTGTCTTTAAAAAATAAATACAATAAAAATAAAAAATTCTTCAAGCTTGGAGGCAGAAACTGAACACAAAACCTCTAGTAATCTGTAACCCCACCTTAAAATAAAGAGAAAAAATTGTTTGTTGAAGTAATGAAATCCAGCCAAGAAATCAAAATAAAGACCTCAGATTTAGAGAAGCCCAGATGAAACAACGTGGAGTGAGCATTGAATCAATTTAAATATAGTATTAATCAAAATCAAATGGGGAGTTAGGACTGGAAAGTAAAATAGGAATATTATAAACTTTGATCATTAAAAAAGCAACTCATGATATTTCAAGAAATGAGCAGATGCCAATAAATACTGGATAAAATTTAAAGACAGTTTAGAAAAGAATGAGACCAACGTGTTAAACGTTTGACCTCATTTTTCTTAACATTCAACATACCTAAATAGTGATAAAGATAGTCATGGAAGCCACTGTGCTAGACACTGGGAACCCAATATGAATAAGACAGTATTCATATGGCCTCTGCCTTCTGAAGGTATTTAATCTTTGGACAAAAATAACAAGTATCATATTTGAACATTTTATTAGACATTTTACATTAACCTCATCACTTGCATCCTAGTATAAAATAGGCACTGATCAAGGTGCTTTACATGTGTAACATGGATTCCTCACAACAGAGCTACGGCAAAGATATTGTCTTCATTTTATATTTGATAAGGAAGTAAGAAGTATTTATCTAAAGTTTATGAAGTTCATTACTTCCATTTCTGTCTGTTAAATTCAAGTAAAATTTCAAAGAGCATTTTATGAAAGAAGGAACAAAAATAAGGGAAAGAAAAAACAAGGAGGGAAGGAAGGAAAGAAGGGAGAAAAAATAAGGATCAGTTTCAGCTCAACTGTTAATTAGCTTGCCACAAAAAGAATAAAATACCGAGGAATACACCTAACTAGGGAGGTAAAAGTCCTCTACAAGGAGAGCTACAAACCATTGCTCAAAGAAATCAGAGAAGACACAAACAAACGGATAAACATTCCATGCTCATGGATAGGAAGAATTAATATTGTCAAAATGGCTACATTCCCTATAGCAATTTATAGATTCAATGCTACACCTATTAAATTACCATTGGCATTCTTCACAGAACTAGAAAAAACTATTTTAAAATTCATATGGAAGCAAAAAAGAGCCTGAATAGCCAAGACAATCCTAAGCAAAAAGAACAAAGCTGGAGGCATCACATTACCTGAACTTCAAACTATACTATACGGCTACAGTAACCAAAATAGCTTGACACTGGTACAAAAACAGACACATAGACCAATGGAACAGAATAGAGAACCCAGAAATAAGACCACACACCTACAACTATCTGATCTTCAGCAAACCTGACAAAAACCAGCAATGAGGAAAGGACTCCCTATTCAAAAAATGGTGCTCAGATAACTGGCTAGCCATTTGCAGAAGATTGAAACTGGACCCCTTCCTTATACCTTATACAAAAATTAACTCAAGATGGATTAAAGACTTAAAGGTAAGTAAGACACAAAACTATAAAAATCCTGGAAAACCTAGGCAATACCATTCAGGACATAGGCATGGGTAAAGATTTCACATAGGTAAAGATTTCATAATAAAGACTCCAAAAGCAATGGCAACCAAAGTAAAATTGGCAAATAGGATCTAATTAAACTAAAGAACTTTTGCACAGCAAAAGAAACTATCAGCAGAGTAAACAGACAACCTACAGAACTGGAGAAAATTTGTACAAACTATGCATCTAACAAAGGTCTAATATCTAGCATCTATAAGGAACAAATTAATTTACAAGAAAAAAAAACCTATAAAAAAGTGGGCAAAGGACATGGACAGACATTTTTTTCAAAAGAAGACATACATCGGGAGGCTGAGGCAGGAGAATTACTTGAACCCGGGAGGCGGAGGTTGCAGTGAGCCGAGATCGTGCCACTGCACTCCAGCCTGGCAACACAGCGACACTCCATCTCAAAAAAAAAAAAAAAAAAGACTAACACACGGCCGACAATCATATGAAAAAAAGCTCAACATCACTGATCATTAGAGAAATGCAAATCAAAACCATAATGAGATACCATCTAACACCAGTCAGAATGGCTACTATAAAGTCAAAAAATAACAGACGCTGGCGAGTTGTGGAGAAAAAGGAACACTTATACACTGTGGGTAGGAGTGTAAATTAGCTCAGCCATTATGGAAGAGAGAGTGGTGATTCCTCAAAGACCTAAAGACAGAAATACTATTTGGTCCAGCAATCGCATTACAGGATATATACCCAAAGGAATAGAAATCATTCTATTATAAAGACACATGCACGTGTATGTTCGTTGCAGCACTAGTCACAATAGCAAAGACGGAATCAATCTAAATGCCCATCAGTGGTAGACTGGATAAAGAAAATGTGGCACATACACACCATGGAATACTATGTAGCCATAAAAAATGAGAACATGTTCTTTGCAGGGACATGTGTGGAGCTGGAGGCCATTATCCTTAGCAAACTAACAAGAACAGAAAACCAAATACCGCATGTTCTCACTTGTAAGAGTGAGCTGAATGATGAGAACACATGGACACACAGAGGGGAACGACACCCAGTGGGGCCTGTTGGAGGGTGGAGGGTGATAGGACAGAAAGGATCAGAAAAAATAACTCATGGATACTAGGCTTAATACCTGGGTGACAAAATAATCTGTGCAACAAACACCCATGACACAAGTTTACCTATGTAACAAAACTACACATGTACCCCTGAACTTAAAATTTAAAAAAAAAAAAAAAAAAAAAAACCTGTTAATTACCTGTGTGCCCTAACTAGTCTGCATCTTAGACCAGAGGGTTGGTCCTAGTTGTCACCATATTCATTCCCTTTTTCTTCTAATTATATAACTCCTGGATTTCAGTTGGGCGCATGACTGCCCAGTACAAGGGCTATAATTTCCAGCCTCCTTAGCATCTAATGTGACCATGTGACTATGCCACAACCCAATGGATTGTAAGATGGTTTTGTGTAATTTCTGGGAAGTATTCTTTAAAGGAGAGAATGTTTCTCCTCACCTCACACCAGACCCACCCACCCGCTCCTTGCAACATGAATATGCAAGGAGGGTGCCTATTCACCCTTTTCCATCATGACAATGGGGCTCCATTCTAAGAAGGCAGGAACAGAAAGCTGTAGGCGGCCTAGCTCCCAGATGATTATGGAGCTGCCACACCAGCTCTGGCCTAGCTACATCTGGACTTCACAGGACAGAGAAACAAACGTCTATCTGATTTAAGCCACTATTTTAGCCTTCCAGTTACAGCTAATTCTAATTCTTCACAGATACAAGTGGCTTTTCTTTCCATCTTTTAAAGCACCGAAAACCCTTAATTCACATTAGAACAATCACAAGGTAATGCTCAGGTTGAAGCAGGAGTAGGGGACAAAGCCACATTTTATCAATGATAAAGGTGAAGCTCAGAGAGAAGTAACTGACTAGCAAAGGGCAATGCTCAGATCTGGGCCTGCATCAGTCTGGCTTCAGCAGGTTCTCGCCGGCAACACAGAATTGTCGTTTTGGATCCATTTCCCTATTGATGCTGTATACTCCCCAATTCCCTGAATCCTCCTCTGCTCAAGAAGTATAAAAGCAATTTTACTCCTCATCAAATGTGGAGACCTGACAAAATATTTTAATCCTGGAAAAAAAAAAAAGCCAAAGGGACAAATGATGTCTCTTTCAAAAGCTGACATACAATTTTTGACCAAGAAAGAAAAGGAATCATGAAGGGAAGGAGTCAGAGAGGAGCCAATCGCCAATTATAAAGGACTCCTATAGCTTCCACTCTCTCTACCTGGAGAATAACTCCCGACTGCCTCCTAAACACTTTTCTCCAGCCCTGTGCCTCCCCTGCTCCAAGAGGAAGTTGGAAACTCAAAAGCATCCATTCTACAAATAATGGTAAACACCTACATGGGAAGCACTGAGCTGAACACTGGGATTCCAATACAAATAAGACAAGATCCCTGACTTTCAAAGGCTTAAAATCTCTTGAAAAAATACCTATCACATTTGAACATTTTATTAGATGTTTCACATTAGCATCATGGCAGCCACTCACACCCTAGTATGAAATAGGTGGTGATCAAGGTACTCTTACACATATTAGGAGTTCCACGCAACAGATCTATAAGAAATGTGTATTATCACCTTCATTTTACAGATGAGGAGATGAGGCACATAGCAATTGAATAGTTTACCCATTGTAATACAGTAAGTTGCATATGTTGTATCATTTAAAACTCAAAACAGTCTTAATTATCGGTACTTATATAATGCTCTAAGTATTATATTCATTATCGGTAAAGTTGTAGAGAAATGGAAGGACAAAATTAAGTGCTGGGAGTTTAATACACCTTTAGTTGAGGAAATGTGGAACGCAATTTAGAAAAATAAAACGATAGTTAAAAGTCTCACAGGTATTAAAACGCTAACATAAGCCCAGGGAAACTGAACTCCAAATCAAACCTCTTCTAAAAACTTACACTGTCACAAGGGCTATTCTGTGCTTAAGCAGAGGACCTAATGGAATCGCTCAGGAAGGAGATTTGAAGCAGCAGGTAGGGGAGCACTTACGAAATGCTTCTCAATGGAAGAGGCACCCAGGCTGAGCCCAAAAGGGTGGGGAAAGCCTTTCCATGTTGAGAGATCATGGAAAGTGCAAAATCCTGCACGCATTGAGAACTTGCCTCTGTGGAGGAAGGACTAGCCCCATGACTGGAATTTAGAATGGGAGGGACGGAGTAAAGAAAGACGTGAGTGGAAATGACATCTTTCTTTGCTGGCTTCTTAATCTCCAAGTGTCCACAACTTTCTGTAGAAATTCACTCCTCCTGCTTTTCTCGTGCAGTTAACAATTCATATTTTGTCTTAAAATTGACTCTGTTGTGTTCCTTTCTCTTGCGTCCGCATTTACCACCTTGCCATGTCTTATTAAATTATCTGCTATCTATTCCTTTTGTTATTTCCAATACCACATTTGGAGCATACCTTCGTTCACCACAAGTCTAGACAAGAGCAGTATCCCACCAGCCTACAGTTTTCAGCCCACCTTCCCAAAATTCACATGCCACACAAGGTCATGGGTCTCCAGGGCACAGGGCAAAAACTGGCATTTCACTCCCCCACACACACATACACAATACAAATGGCACTAAAAATGTGGAGAGACATCTAGCCTTGCTGGCAACCAAAATAAATGCAGGTAATAACAAAGTTTTTACTTCTCAGACTTTGAAACAATTAGCAGTACCCATTGTTGACAAAGATGTGAGGAAATGGGCACACACAGATCCTTTGGGGAGTCTAAATTGATACAACTATGGTGGAAAGTCGTGCAGTCATGAGTATTAACATCCTTAAAAAGTTCATGTCCTTTCCCAGTAGTTCCCCTTCAAAGTGTTTCTCCTTAGAAATAATCTAGGCCGGGCATGGTGGCTTGTACCTGTAATCCCAGCTACTCCGTAGGGTGAGACGGGAGGATCTCTTGAGGTCAGAAGTTCAAGACCAGCCTGGGCAACATAGCGAGATCGCGTCTCTTAAAAAATAATTAACAAATTAGCTGGGCACTGTGGCAGGTGCCTGTAGTCCCAAGCTACTTGGGAGGCTGAGGTGGGAGGATCCCGACAAGACATATAGGATGCTTTTTATAGCATAATCAAAAACTGAAAACAAACTATATAACAGTTACCAAATTGGTTTAATAGCTATGGAATATACATGAGATATATATGAATACCACTCAGCTAATAGGCATGATACTGTAGATATACATTTATTGACATAAAAAAATGTCAATATGGGCTGGGCATGGTGACTCACTCCTGTAATCTCAGCACTTTGGGAGGCCAAGGTGTGCAGATCACTTGAGCCAAGGAGTTCAAGACCAGCCTGGGCAACATGGTGAGACCACGTCTCCACCAAAAATACAAAAATATAGCCAGGTGTGGTGATGCATGCCTATGGTCCCAGCTACTTGGGAGGCTGAGGTGGGAGGATTGCTTAAGCCTGGGGGCAGAGGTTGCATGAGCCAATATTGCACCACTGCACTCCAGCTTGGTTGACAGAGTGAGACCCTCTCTCAAAAAATAAAGAATCAATATGAATATATGCATTATTTATATGTGTGGGTTTATATGTGTATATGTATATATATCTACATATGAGTAATCCAAGTAAATTCCATAGCCAAATCTTGCCACAATATCATAACTAAAGAAAAATATTCCATACATTAGAAAAACAGAAAAGGTTTACATCAAAGTAACACAGATCTGAAACTGAGAGTGAATTCTTACTTAGACCAAAGGAGATCCAATGTTTCACCCCAAACAATACTTCTTATGCCCTCTTTTGCCCTTTTCTTTCTAATCTTACTATCTTACAACCTGATGCAGCTCAGAATCCTTCATCTTCCTCTGTTCCTCTCTCTCCATCACCCACAAAAAAATCTGACTCATGTCTCTTTCCTCACTCCTGTTTCTATAGAGGCCTCTACTCCTACTTTTTCCCCTCGCTCTACTGCAAGGCAGCCACATTCCTCCCCAAAGGCCATTCTGATCTTCAGTGATCTCCAAACTGATAAGCTGGGGAAGGGAGAGGGAGAGAAGAGAGATGAGAAAAGGGAGGGAGGAGGTATGGAGTAACATGCCCTCTGGGACAATTCCCAGATGGCAATATAAACATATTAGTTATGTCTACTGAATAAAGATTCTTGGAAATACTCATTTCCATGATCAAATGTGACTGGCACAAAACTCAAAGACAGAATAGATGACAGGTCACTAAGGGCTAGGAGAAGGGAGGAAGGAGTTACTGCTTAATGGGTGCAGAGTTTCTGTTTGGGGTGATGAAAAAGTTTTGAAATAGTGGTGATGGTGGGGACTACAGTAAATAATAATGTATTACATATTTCAAAATAGGTAAAAGGGGATTTTAAAAGTTCTTCAGCAGAAAATGATAAATATTTGAGGTCACAGATGAGCTAATTAGCCTGACTTGCTCAGTCTACCATGAATACACGTACCAGAACATCACGCTGTACCCCATACATATAGACAATTATTATTTGTCCGTTAAAAGAAAAATTAAAAATAGTTTAAAATGTCTGGACACAGGATAAAAAATGTGTTTTAAATGGTTAAAATGGCAAATTTTATAAGATATTTATATGTGTGTATATATACATATATACACTTTTTTATATATATATACACATTTATATATATACACACACACACACACACACACTTTTTCTTTTTTTTTTTTTTTTTTTAAGACGGAGTCTCATTGTGTTACCCAGGCTGGAGTGTAGTGATTCAATCTCAGCTCACTACAACCTCTACCTCCCGAGTTCAAGCAGTTCTCCTGCCTCAGCCTCCCGAGTAGCCAGGATTACAGGCATGTGCCACCACGTCCAGCTAATTTTGTATTTTAGTAGAGACAGGGTTTTTCACCATGTGGCCAGGCTGGTGTCGAACGCCTCACCTCAAGTGATCTGCCTACCTCAGCCTCCCAAAGTGCTGGGATTACAGGCGTGAGCCACCGCGCCTGTCCTATTAACTACAATTTTAAAAAGGGAGGTCTGGCACAGACTTAGCTCTTCTGCCCCCTTTGTCCTTTCTTCCTGTCCAGAGTACAGATCATGCCCAAATTCACATAAGAGCCATCTAGAGACCAAGAGGTAATAAGCAAGAGGATGAAAGCAACATAGTATTTATGATGACAAAGTAGAAAGACAGTCTCGGGGTCCCTGTGGCATGAGCAGCCTCACAGCCTCACAGTCCAAGCTGACTTCCCCCAGGTTTCTTATTGTGAAAGAAAAATGAAGTCTTCTTTAAGGTACTTAGCAAATTTTCCATTACTTGCTGCTAAATACACTCCTAATAGATACAGCTCCCTGTTGTCTACTCACAGAAATGCCTAGCAAGGCATCTAAGACTTTTCCCAGTCTTGCCCCGACTTCCCTTTGCAGATTTCTCTCACCCTTTTTTCTCATAAGAATTCGACTCCAACTTTGTTTTCTCTAAAGAGAACACCCACCACCCTGCTCTGTGTCTTTGCTCATGGCAGCTCCCTACTCAGCACGCCCTCCCCTCACCACCTGTGCTTAGCTACCCTTCAGCTCCACATCTCCCAGAAACACTTCACCTTGCTCCAGCAAGAAGTAAAATGCTCCCTCTGATATTCAAAGCGCGCTATTTGTATGCCATCTATTACCAGTATCCGATCCGTCAGCAAGGCTTTTCAGATCTGTTTTCATACTGCATCTCCCCAAAAACCACTTCCAGACATGACTCCTCATACTATCTACTGCACACCACTTTTAGCTCTCATATGGAGACCCAAAACAGCCCTGATCTGGCCTCCATATTCCATTCTTACCCCTCTCCCTCCAGTCCATTTCTAACACAGGAGCCAGAATAATCTTTTTAAAACCGTTAAGTCAGATCATGTCATTTCCTGCTCAGAGCCTCCAGATGGCTTCCCAACACCCTTGGAATAAAATCCAAATTCCTTTCTGTGGACCACCTGCCCAGCACCTCACAGTGTGGTCCATTCTGCCTCTTCAACTCCATTTTTACCCCTTTCCACCTGTTCACTCTCACTCAGCCACGTTAGCCATCCTCCGTTCCTTGACAGCACCAGTCTAATTCCAGACTTAAGGCAGTTGCACTTGGCATTCCCTCTGCCTGGAATGATCTCCTCCCAAATCTATATATAAGTCATTCTCTAACTACTTAAACATTTCTGCTTCAATGTTATCACCCTAGATAGGCCTTCCCAGCCCACCTTACCTAAAAGAGATGACCCAAACACACTGTCTAACCTTCATTATGCTTTGTCTTTGTAGCATTTACAGGACCCTGAGTTTATATATACACGTATTTTTAAAATATTCTTGTTTATTATATAACTCCCCTTTGGAACATCACCTTGGTCAGAGCAGGGGCTGTGTTCTGTCCATCACTGCATCTCTAGCAGCTGCCACAGTACCCCACACATAGTAGGTGTGGCTACTGTAACTCCTTCCTGTTTGTTTACAATCTGAGTACCTGCTTCATTATGGCCACTAGGTGGATACCTACAACTTGAAGTCACATTCAATGTTTTCTCCAGCTCTTCCTCCTCCACCTGCCTCCTCCATCCTGTCATTCACCCTCTATACCTATTCCAAAGCTCAGAACATCAAACCATTGGAAAAATGAATGAGCTTTTCATTTCTGCTTTTAAGTGTGTCAGGAATCTCTTTCATAAACAAAAATTGCCTTCCACCAATACTTACTCTTCCACAAAATGGTAAAAACTCGATATCCCTTCTTTCCATTTACACAAGGTCTTACATTTTAAATAATTTTGATACGAATGACTGTATCATTTTATTCTTTTTCTTTCATTAGAGAAAGTGAGGTTCTATTTTTTATTTTTTTTATTTTTATTATTTTTTGAGACAGAGTCTCATTCTTGTCACCCCAACTGGAGTACAGTGGTGTGATCTTGGCTCACTGCAACATCTGCTTCCTGGGTTCAAGCGATTCTCCTGCCTCAGCTTCCCAAGTAGCTGGGATTACAGGTGCACACCACCATGCCCAGCTAATTTTTATACTTTTAGTAGAGACAGGGTTTCACTATGTTGACCAGGCTCATCTTGAACTCCTGACCTCAGGTGATCCGCCACCCCCCTCCCTCGCCCCCCAGGTCTCCCAAAGTGCTGAGATTACAGGCATGAGCCACCACAACCAGCTGAAGTTCTATTTTTCTATTTCATTAGAAAAAGCAAAGCCATTTTGAATCCTTCTTGCAAATAGACATAAATATATTTTTAAATACAAAAGATAAAGTTTAAAATCTTAACAAATAATGGTGTACTATTTAAAAGAACAGAATTCACCAGCAACCACGAGCCCATACACACAAACATTTGTTAGTTACTCCTTCTATTTCTGCTTGGAATCGTTCCACTAGATGACTGCTACTGAAATCTAATTTTCCAAGTTTCTTAAGAATACCCTTCCAATGCCAGTCTCATTCCAAACAGCAAATCTCACTGACCTATGCCCGTGATTGAAGTTCTAACGACTAAAATCCTTCAACAGCACTACTACTTCAGATCAAGTTATTAAACTCTAGAGTTCGCCTTAAATGCACATTGATTAGTGAAAGAAGCCAGCCTGACTGGCTACATGTTGTACGATTCCATACAACAATCTGAAAAAGGCAAAAATACAGTGGGTAGAAAGATCAGTGGTTGAATGTACTATCACTAAATTCTACACTTAAACATGGTAAAAATGGCGAGTTTTATGTCCTGTATACTTTACCAGAATTTTTTAATTTGTTTTTTGAGACAGTCTTGCTCTGTCACCCAGGCTGGAGTGCAGTGGTGTGATATTGGCTCACTGCCACCTCCACCTCCTAGTTTAAGCGATCCTCCCACCTCAGCCTCCTGGGCAGCTGGAAGTACAGGCAGACACCGCCATGACAAGCTAATTGTTTTGTTTTTTATTTTAGTTTTTTGTTTGTTTGTTTTTTAGTAGAGATGGGATTTCAGACAGTCTGGTCTCAAACTCCTGACCTCGAGTGATCCACCCACCTTGGCCTCTCAAAGTGCAGGGATTACAGGCATGAGCCACTGTTCCTGGCTGGTTTTACCATAATTTGTTAAAGGGCAAAAGAAAAAAAAAAAAGAGCTGGTGTCAGAGGTGCAGGTTGGGAGGTGAGGAGGGATAATAAGTAAATCACAGGGTGAGTTTTAGAGTGGTAAACTTATTTTGTATAATACCACAGTCATGAATGCATAAGTACATGCATGTGCCAAAATACACAGAGCTGTCAAACACAGAGAGTGAACCCTAATATGAACTGTGAATTTAAGGCCCAGCATGGTGGCTCACACCTGTAATCCCAGCACTTTGGGAGGCCAAGGCAGATGGATCGCTTTGAGCTCAGGAGTTCGAGACCTGCTTGGGTAACATGGTAAAACCCCATCCCTTAAAAAATATACAAAAATTAGTGGGGCACGGTGGCTTGCACCTGTGGTCCCAACTGCTTGGGAGGCTAAAGCTGGTGGATAGCTTAAGTTAGGAAGCAGGCGTTGCAGTGAGCTGAGATCAGGCCACTCCACTCCAGCCTGGATGACAGAGTCAGACCCTGTCTCAAAAATAAATAAACAAAATATGGACTTTAGTTAATAGGAATGCACCATTATTGGCTCACCAATTGTAAGAAATGTACCACACAAATGTCAGATGTTAGTAACAGAGGAATCTGAAGAAAGGCGGGGAGAGTGTATGGGAACACTATACTTTCCGCTCAATTTTCTGTAAACCTAAAACTGCTCTAAAAATAAAGTATATTAATTAACAAATAAACAAAACATAGTTCTCTTTTTGGTCATAAATGTCTAATTAAAGAGAAGTTTTCTTTAAAAAAAAAATAAGTCCTTTGTGCCAAATTATTGATCTAGGTAGATATTACCTTAATTGCATGTTCATATTTCTTCTTTGTGGATGAGTTTTCTATTTAATACATACTTCTATCTTTAAACATCAGAAAGCTCACTGGGGGCAGATATTTATTAAGTGCCCATTCTTTGCAAGGCTATGGTAGGCATTCATATACTTTTAAATAAACACAGCAAAATCTTGTATTGCAAATCACCGTTGGGAAGAGGAAAGAAAAGCTTCCATGGGATTTCCCTGGATGCTTTCTTCAGGGTGCACAGGTCACCTTGCTCCTGAATCATCTTCCCAGCAGTCTCAGAGGAAACTGGGACTCTCTCACCTATCTTCTGTACATTTTTATGGATTCCTCAGCTTCTCTCTACAGCAAGAAGATAATTTTCTAGAGCAAACGGCCACATTGATATTCATGGGATAAACGGTTTGTAACGGAACAGCAACACCCTGCTAATGTAAATTTCATACACAGCTTCCAAAAGGTTAAACAATGCCGCTTAGCTCTACTGTGCCCGGAAAGCAAATGACAGCAGGAGGCTCAACCTTGGCGCCAGGCTGAGTCCTCGCACAGAAAGTTCTCTCAGTAACAAGGTCTTGCTCTCTACTTGGGAGAGATGTTCAATGCCCTTTAACAGTCTAAGTCCCCTGGAAACTAACAACTCAGACACACACAAACAAACCCCATTCAACTTTCTCAACTCAAAAAGGAGAGACCACAGGCCAAGAATGAGGGAAAAACAAAGACAGAAATACTTTCAAGTTTTCTTTATGAGTATATATTTTTAAACAACTTTCCCACATATGCTTGCTGAATACCATTATCCTCTCCACTGTTCCTTTACTCAGTGCTCCGACTCCATCCTCTCGCATTCAGTCAGTATTTATTGAGTGCCTACTGTGTGCTGAGTGCCTACTGTGTGCCAAGTGCCCTAAGAGGGGCTGAGGTACAACAACGAGGAATTCAGACAACTTCTTTGCATCCCATGGGGCTTATATTCTGGAAGAGGCAGATAATAAACAGGTTAATTTCAGGTTGTGTTATATGGTATGGAGAAAAATAAAACTGGGTAATGATGCAACAAGGTGAATAATGGTGGTGGGGCATTGGTGTATACATTTTACAAAAGTGGGTCATGAAAGGCCTCTGTCAAAAGGTGACATTTAAACTGAGACTTGGAGGACGAGAAGGAGCCAGCCATCTAAAGATGTGTAAAGGCCCCTAGCAGGGACAAACTTGCATGTTCAAGACAGGGAATGAGGCCAGAGTGTTCAGGGCAGAGTTACCGTGGGAAGACATAGGAGCAGGGGCTAGATCATGAAGGGCCTTGTAAGCACAGTGAGAATTCTGGGTTTTATACCATGTACAATAGAGAAGCAAGGAAGAATTTTAATCAGGAAAGCAAAATGATCCGATCTACACTTTGAAAAGATCCATTGTGCTATGGTGTGCAGAAAGGATTTGCAGAGGAACAAGATTGGAGACAGGGAGATGTACTGGGAAAAGACTAGAGGGCGCGGAGCAGTTGAGAGGGAGTGACGACTTGGACAAGCAGGTCACTGCTCAGTCTGTGCTACACCTGTCCCTAACGTGGGACACGTTGAAATCTAACCTTCATCATCTTGCCAAGCCCTGTAACCTAGCTTGGCAAGGGGCTGATTCAGGCTGAGAGGATAGCCTTGTAACCATTCATTCACCCCAAAGGAATACTATGTATTTTTTATTCTATGTAGGAAGGTGATTTATCTGCCTTAGGATAGCCCCAGTGCAATGGAGAGAAAAGACTTGATGGAGAAAATACTATAGAAGGTGACCTGGATAAGACTTGCTTGGGCCGGGCGCGGTGGCTCAAGCCTGTAATCCCAGCACTTTGGGAGGCCGAGACGGGCGGATCACGAGGTCAGGAGATCGAGACCATCCTGGCTGACACGGTGAAACCCCGTCTCTACTAAAAAATACAAAAAAAAAAAAAACTAGCCGGGCGAGGTGGCGGGCGCCTGTAGTCCCAGCTACTCGGGAGGCTGAGGCAGGAGAATGGCATGAACCCGGGAGGCGGAGCTTGCAGTGAGCTGAGATCCGGCCACTGCACTCCAGCCTGGGCGGCAGAGCGAGACTCTGTCTCAAAAAAAAAAAAAAAAAAGACTTGCTTGACTGGGAGTAGGTGGGAAAAGGAGAATTAAGTGACTGCTAGGTTTTTGGCAAGAATATCATGGTGGGTAATCTCATTTCCTAAGATAGGGAAGACTGAAGAGCTATAGCTTTATAGGATTAGAACACTAAACGTTTTGTTTCAAATATGTTAATTTGAAGTCTCTATTAGATATCATTCGAACAATCAGGTGGGGGAGAGTGGCAAAAGAAAAGACTTAACCTCGTTTTGGAGGGTGGCAACATTTAGAGGTCAGATGGAAGAAAAGGAGCCAGCATATTCCACGCTTGACTCACTTAGTGGCTAACACACACTCATGCTATGCAACAGGACATGAAAACCATTTGCTCCAGAAACGGCTGTCTGGCAGGTGGTGGCTGGGTGTTTTCACTCAACATGTGTTTTATAGCTCATTTTCAATCAAGGGCTCCCATATAAACCCAGACAGTAGATCATCTACACATTTAATTAACTATATTTGTGTAGAATCTCAATTTGACCATAAAAATTTAACGCTTAATATAGTTTAAGGTTCAATGGCCTTTCTTTTTAAAAGCAGACAGATGAAATGGCTGCAGATTAATTTTTCCGGTCATCCTCAATAGATCAGAGTTATGAAGACAACTGAGAAAAGTGGATGCTACAAGAATCAGTGTGAATATCAGATATATATCAGGACTTAATTACCTTCCACCAAACTCTCCTTAAACAATAATTGTTTTCTCTGTTTGCTCATAGTAACATCTAACTAGTGCCTCCTGAAGCTATTATCTGAAGCCAACATTTTTTTATTTTATTTTATTTTATTTATTTATTTGGAGAGACCGGGTCTCAGTATGTTGCCCAGGCTGGTCTCAGACTCCTAGGCTCAAGCAGTCCTCCCGCCTTAGTTTCCCAAAGTGCTCAGATCACAGGCTTCAGCCATCATATCCAGCCCTGAAGCCAAATATCTGATTCCTAGGCAGAACAACCATATCACCTTCTAATACTTGCTTACCTTTGGGTACACCCAGGCACAGTGTATATTTGCTAATAATAGTAGGGGATAAAACATCCTGAAATCCATCAATATTTATAAGCCATAGAATAAATTCATTCACATTTTTAGGTTTGCTAATTCAGGAAGAGTTGCCATAAAGAGCACTAGGACCTGGATTTTAGTCTTTCCTTGGACATTTGCTGATTGTGTGACCTTGGGAAAAACAGTTACTATCAGTTTTCTTCATCTGTAAAAGGGGGAGAGGAATGTCTCGTCTGGCTACTTCACTGGAGAGTTAAGTAAACTGAATGAAATGGGGATATGTAAAATCATCTGCCATTTATGTTGCCAGAATATGTGAATTACAGGTACATAACAAACTCAGTGTTGTTCTGAAATATCTTACCCAGTCATTGTTAGAAATATGCCTGGCAGACCTGATAGCAAGCATCAGTTGACCAACAGTCACGACTTTTCTTCTGTACATGCTTCTTTTATTATTCACTAGAAGAAATTTTAGAGATTAATTCACACTTGTTTTAAATAGGAGGAAACTAAGGCCCAGAGAGGTGAAATGACATACTTTTGGTTTAACAGTAAACCTCTCTCAGTTTAAGTTTTACCATCTGCTAAATAAGGGGCTTAGAATAGATAAATAAATTTAAAACTGTTTCACTGCAGAGCCCACACATAGGCTCAGAGGGAAACCGCGAGAATATGGCCTCCATTCACCCAGAGCAGATCTGCCTTTAGGTCTGTACATATCCTAGTTCTGCACGAATTAGAAAAGAGGGTTTCATGCTGCTGACAACAACTAAACATTTTAAAACAACTCGGCTTATCAGAGTTCACCAAGTGGCTTGGCCAAATTCTAATAGCAGACTCTCTTTGAGCTGAAATACAGTCTGTATGTTCATGTCTTCAGGAAGGTCACAGCTCTGCAATTTACCTGGTCCCCACAGGTTCTATGTGTCTTATAACAGCCCACCTCACTCATTCAAGTTACCCCCGCTGGCCCCAGAATTCCATACTGCCCAAGCCCAGCCTCCTATCATTCACTTTTGGGGAAATTCTGTGGTTGACTTGCTTAAGCTCTTATCTCCCTATGCAGGATGCCAATAGGTCTGCTATAAAATACAACAGAAGCTTAAACAAGATAGTTTATTTCACTCTCACATAGCAGTTTGAGCATAAGCAGTCAGGGCTGACATGGCAGTTCTGTGGTGCGTGGGAACAATGTTCTTCTCATCTTATTGCACTGCTGTTGTCAACCTGACACTAGGCATTCATGAGCCCAGGTTAAACTTGGGATTCCTAAAGGGAGAATGGCTGCTAGAAGAGTGCTATTGGCTTACGGCACATCTTCTTTACTGAATTTTAAATGCTCAGGGCAGAGATCATGAGATTAGCTTCTCCATACCCTCCATGGTGCCCAGTGATATGCAAAATCTGTGCAAGTAAGACTGCTTAACACTCATTCACTAGGAAAGAAATCAAATAGGAAAAAAAGATTTTAAGTAGAAAAAGCAGGTTGGATGTGAGGGAACAATTCAGTTCTGGACATATTTAAATTGAAACACCCGTTAGACGTCAAATGGAAAGGACAAGTTGACAGCTCTATAGACCAATACGCAGCTCAGGGTCAAAGACTGACATGGGAATATAAATTTGGAGTGACCAATATGTGGACTATGTCTACAGCCTTGGAGGAGAACCTGGGGAATGGATGCAGACAGACAAAAAGAGGTGTCCAGGAAAGAGATCTTGGGTGGAGCAACATCTAGAAGTTGTAGAAATGAGGAAAAAACAGTAAATGAGAAATATATAAGAGCCTTTGAGGTAGAAGGGGAGAAAGAATGTTATTTCAGATACCAAAAGAAGGGTTTCAGGAAGGAGGTAGTGATCAGTTGTGTCAAATGCTGCTTACAGGTTGAAAATATTAGCAAGGGAGGTCATCAATCATTGGTCACAGTTGCAGAAGAATGTTGAAAGCAAAGCGTGTTTGGAACAAGGTCACGAATGAATGAAGGAGACAAATTGGAGACATCAAGTGTCAACGATTCTTCCAAAGAATTTTGATGTAAAAAGGAACAAAAACAGAATATAACAGAATATAGCTGCTAAGAAAAAGGGGGAGAGAGGGTCAAGAAAACTTTTTTTAAAGATGTGAGAAATAATAGCCTGTTTCATTGCTAATAGGAATGACCCATTAGAGAGATAAAATTTAATGATGTAGGTGAGAGGGAAGAATTGCAGCAATGTCCTTGAGTAGGCAAGAGGTGATTGGATCTAATATGGAAATGGAAGGAGGATGCCAGATAGGAGTCTGGACAGTTCATTCTTGGTCACAGCTGGGAAGGCAGAGTACTTAGATGTCAAAGCCGGCAAATGAGTAGATGTGATGGAGAAATCTGTGAATTCTGTCCATCAGTTTTTGCAGTGGAATAGATACAAGATCATTGAGAGTGAGGATAGGGAAGGAGGTATTAGAGTTTTTAAAGAAGAAAATCAGATATAAATTGGTTATGTATAAAACGGGAAAGTAGATGGACTAAGAATGTATAGCATGCCTGCCTGGCAGCATCAAGAGTTACCTTGAAAATTATGGTCATGAATTTAAAGTGAGACCAAATCAGACCAATTATATGTTTTATTCCAGCCACGTTCAGCTGCACAGATGCAAGCAAGAGGAAGTGAAAGTAACTCAAGGGTGTACAAAAGGCAATGATTATAATGACTGACCTTAGAATTTAAAAAAGTGAGATCATTATGGTAGTGAGGTATAGAAAAAAAAAAAAACTTGTAGGATTAGTAAGTTAGAAGTTGTATTAGTCCATTTTCACACACTTAGGAAGAATTACCTAAGACTGGATAATTTATTAACAAAGAACATTTAATTGACTCACAGTTCTGCATGGCCAGGGAGACCTCAGGAAACTTACAATCATGGCAGAAGGCAAAGGGGAAGTAAGGCACGTCTTACACTGTGGCAGGAGAGACAGCGAGCAAGTGAGGGGGAAAATGCCAAACACTTTTAAACCATCAGATCTTGTGAGAACTCACTATCACAAGAACAGCATGGGGGAAACCATCTCCATGATCCAATCACCTCCCACCAGGTCCCTCCCTTGACACTTGGGGATTACAATTAGAGATGAGATTTGGGTGGGGACACAGAGCCAAACCATATTAAAAGTGCAGGTGGACTTAAAAGACTGTTTGAGTTAAGAGTCAGAGGTAGAGAGGAGAAAGTTGGAGGTGGTGGTCAGAGACTAGGTTACAAGAAATAGAATTTTGGAAGGGGTGCAGCCATGTGTAATGATACAGTCTGGGGTAAGACTATGTGAATAGGTGACTGAAAAATAGGAAGAAAGAACCTTGGTTACTGGGATAAAGAGCACACGTATCGGTCGGGTGCAGTGGCTCAAGCCTGTAATCCTAGCACTGTGGGAGGCCGAGGCGGGTGGATCACGAGGTCAGGAGATTGAGACCATCCTGGCTAATACGGTGAAACCCCGTCTCTACTAAAAAATACAAAAAATTAGCCAGGCGTGGTGGTGGGCGCCTGTAGTCCCAGCTACTCGGGAGGCTGAGGCAGGAGAATGGCGTGAACCCGGGAGGCGGAGCTTGCAGTGAGCCAAGATCGCGCCACTGCACTCCAGCCTGGGCGACAGAGAGAGACTCCGTCTCAAAAAAGAAAAAAAAAAAGCACATGTATCCTACATCTTCTATCCCCATCATCAAGACTGAGAAGGAGCCTCTGCTCTTGGAATCACATCAAGCTTCACCAGAAGTCAACATGTCAATCAGCAAGATCAAGATGAGCATACACAATCAGAATGAGGCTTGTCCTTTCCCCAGCAAAAGTTAAGAAGGAACAAGTAGATGGGGATCAATACCCCCTTAGATATCCTACACCCATTTTATATAAGGGTTCAGAGGAAGACTTTTCAGACTTCCCTCCAAAAACAATTCTTATGCTGAAGCCCTAACCCCAAAGTGTTAGTATTTGGAGATGGGTCTTAGATAATTAGGTTTAGATGAAGTCACAAGGGTATTTTTGATGGGATTAGTACCCTTATAAAAAGAGACTCTAGAAAGTTTGCCTTCTCTATGCCATGTGAAGACACAGTAAGAAGGCAGGCAAAGCGATTCCACCATAAACTGATGATGCTGGCACCTTGATCTTGGACTTGTATCCTCCAAAATTGTGAGGAAATATATGGCCATTGTTTAATCTACCCAATCAATGGTATTTTGTTATGGAAGCCCAAGCTGACTAAGACTCTCAGCCACTCACTCCTATGCATATACCTAGATCTGGTCATTACCTCTGGTAGGTGAGAAACCCAACTCTATAAAGGTTTGGTCTTTTTAAAAAGCTGTATGCTCTATTGCCTCTCCCTCAATGTTCATGAAGAAGACACAGGACTAGATGAATTTGACACAAATTCTAATTTAAAGCCCACTATTTATTAGCTCTATGACATTAAGCAAATCCCTGAAGCTTTAATGGTCTCATTGGAAAAGGGAAGATAATGTCCCCCTACCTTGCAAGATTATTTAAGCATTTAATTTGATTATGTATGATAAAAGCATAGCGTTGTTATTTTGAGATAGGGTCTCACTCTGTCGCCCAGTGCAGTGGCGTGATCGCTGCTCACTGCAACCTCCACCTCCTGGGTTCAAGTGATTCTCATACCTCAGCCTCCTGAGTAGCTGAAATTACAGGCATAAGCGGCCACACCTAGATAATTTTTGTTTTTTTGGTAGAGACGAGGGTCTCACCATATTGTCAAGGCTAGTCTTGAATTCCTGGCCTCAAGTGATCTGCCCACCTCCCAAAGTGCTGGAATTACAGGAGCCACTGTTCTCGGCTAGCATTGTTGTTTTTATTATATTTTTCAAATATATGACAGATATGAAATTATACCTGGTCAGGCACAGTGGCTCATGCTTGTAATCCCAAGACTTTGAGTGGCTAAGGCAGGAGGATAACTTGAGGCCAGGAGTTTGAGAGCAGCCCTGGCAACATAGTGAGACCCCATCTCCACAGAAAATACAAAAATTAGCCAAATATGGTGGGGCATGCTGATAGTCCCAGATACTCAGAAGGCAGAGATGGAGGTGGGAGGATTGCTTGAGCACAGGATTTTGAAGTTACAGAGAGGTATGAATGGCCATTGCACTGCAGCTTAGGTGACAGAGCAAAACCCTGTCGAAAAAGAAAAGGAAAAAGGAAAAGGAAGGGAAGGCAAGGGAAGGGAAGGGAAGAAAGAAATTATACCTTTTTTGCTACCTTTCCACTCAAGAGACAGTATTGTCAGGTTGCTGCGAAAATTAAATAAGAGAGTACATGCCAGGTGTTGGAAAACTACAGCCCAGTCTGAGTAGCGTGCTGCCTGTTTTTCTGAACAAAGTTTTATTGGAACACAATTACAGTATTTGTTTAAATATTATTTATGGCTGCTTTCCTGTTACAATTAGAGTTAAGTAGTTACAAGAGCATGTATGTCATGCAAATTCTAAAATATTGACCATCTGGCTCTTTACAGAAAAATATTGTACACCCCAGATATAAGCAAGCATTTAAAACAGCCTGATATAGTATAAGCTTTCAATAAGCAATAATATGTTTCTTCCTTGTAAGCTTACCTCAATTTGCTCAACAAATTATGGGGAACAGTTGCACATAGAAGAGCAGGTAGAAATAAATCACTTGCATTGTGAAGTCCAACAGTAAAACTCTAGAGTACATAGTCCTACATGTAAGTTCAGATTTCCCTGGGTGCCAGGGCAGAGTTTTTATACTGGGCACAGGGCAGGGTTGAACTTCTATCGTATTTTCACATCACTGCTGATCCTGTGACCAGTGTATCTCACACCAAGCATAGCATATATTCATCACACTACAACCTATACAAGATGCCTAACTAAACCCAAGATTCTCACAGTGAAACAGGGAGGACAAGCCTAAAGTGAAACTAAAACACTCACAAAATATCACTGATAATATTCAAAAACTCAAAATATGAAGATGAGACAGCTCCTAGGGCCACAAAGAGGTAGAAAAGAAAAAAAAGAAGACAGTCTGAGAATTGGACTTTTATATGTTCAACATCCCACACTCCAATCTGTCCACAACAAAATGCACAGAAAATATCCCCCTGACTCATGATTTCTACAGTAAAAAAAAAAAAAAAAAAAAAAGTGAGATTGAGGTGAACCACCAGCTTCCCCCAACATCTTAAGTTTCCTGACAGGAGACCTATCCCTGCTTCAACCCATGGGAAGCATCGTGAATGCCTGAAAGGAAAAATATACCCAAGGACAGCCATAGATAAAGGAAGGGAGTAGGACTATTACACCCCCAGCCCTAGAAACTCCATTTGAAATTCAGCCAAAAGAGATGCCAAATCAGGGTAGCTATTCAGCAGCAGTACATTGTAGGAGGAATATTCCACAGGTCCCCTGGGCATGAACCCCTAGCCAGCCTTCCCACTCTGCTGGGATATCCCTTTTGGCACCTCCCATTTGGGATGGGCAGTGCTCTGATCATTAACTGGAGCCAAGGCAAACCTAGGCTCAAGGCATAAATCTAGTATTAAAAAGAAAGCAGCAACAAGTCGGGGAAAGAAAAATTCAGCAGGTAAATTCAAAGAACCTCTAAGCAAACATATCCAATAATAACCAAAACAAGCTAGACAGAGAAGAGTGGAATAATCATTTAATGCAAAAGCATAGATGTATATCCACAACAGCAAATAGGGAACTATTACCTCCCTAAATGAACAAAGCAAGGAACCTGTGACTGACCCTAATAGGATGGTGATGTGGGATCTCTGACCAATAATTCAAAATGACAATTTAAAGGAAATGCGGGCTGGGCGCAGTGACTCACGCCTGTAATCCCACCACTTTGGGAGGCCAAGGCAGACAGATCACGAGGTCAGGAGATGGAGACCATCCTGGCTAACACAGTGAAACCCCATCTCTACTAAAAATACAAACAATTAGCTGCGTGTGGTGGTGGGTGCCTGTAGTCTCAGCTGCTTGGGAAGCTGAGGCAGGAGAATGGCGTGAACCCAGGAGGCAGAGCTTGCAGTGAGCCAAGATCGCGCCACTGCACTCCAGCCTGGGTGACAGAGCGAGACTTCATCTCAAAAAAATAAAAAATAAAAAACATATAAAAATAAAAATAAAGGAAACTCAGTATCTCCAAGATAACACATAAAAGCAACTTAGAAGTTTATCAGAGAAATTTAACAAAGAGATTGGAATTTAAAGAAAAATCAGACAGAAATCTTGTAACTGAAAAATATATTTGCTGAGCTGAACAATTTATTAGAGGCTCTCAATAGCAGAATGGATCGAGCCAGAGCAAAGAACCAGTGAGCTCAAGGACAGGTTATTTGAAAATATAGAGTTAGGGCCAGGCACAATGGCTCATACCTGTAATCCCAGCACTTTGGGAGGCTGAGGCTGGTGGATTACTTGAGTCCAGGAGCTTGAGACCAACCTGGCAACATGGCAAAACTCTATCTCTACAAATACATACATACACACATATGTGTGCATGCGCACACACACACACAAATTATACATGTGTGGCTGGTGCCTGTAGTCCCAGTCACTCAGGAGGCTGAGCTGGGAGGACCACTTAAGCCTGGGAGAAAGAGGTGGCAATAAGCCCAGATCAAGCCACTGTACTCCAGCCTGGGTAACGGAGTGAGACCCTGTCTCAAAAATAAATAAAATAAAATAAAATAAAATAAAGTAAAAGAAAAAGAAAAAGAAAATACAGCATCACCTTTGGGAGGCTGAGGTGAGTGGATTGCCTGAGCTCAGGAGTTCGAGGCCAGCCTGAGCAACATGGCAAAACCCAATCTCTACAGACTCTGTCTCCACCAAAAGCAAAACAAAACAACAACAATACAAACAAACAACAACAACAAAACACCAAACCAGAAAATATGGAGTCAAGATAAAAAGGAAAAAAGAATGAAAGGAACAAAAATATAGAAAAAATTGCATAAAAAGACAAAAATGAAGACTTATGGATGTTCAAGTGGAAACTGAACAAAAGCAAGGGGTAGAAAACTTATTCAAAGAAATAATAACAGAAAACTTCCCAAAACATGAGAAAGAAAAATACCCAGGTACAGGAAGGTTAGAGAACACCAAACAGATTCAACCCAAATAAGAGTACCTTAAAAGATATAATAATCAAAATCTCAAGTCAAGGACAAAGAGAGACTCCTAAAAGCAACAAGAGAAAAGTAGCAAATGACATGTAAAGAAGCTCCAGTTCATCTGGCAACAAACTTCTCAACAGAAACCACATGGCTAGAAGGGAGTAGGATGACATTTTCAAAGTGCTGAAAGAAAACAACTGCCATCAAAGACTACTGTATCCAGCAAAGCTATCATTCAAACAGGAGGGATAAAGTCTTTCTCAGACAAACAAAAGCAGAGAGAATTCAACACCAAACCCATCCTATAAAAAATGCTAAAGGGAATTCCTATTTTTTCTTTCTTTTTCCTTTGAGACAGAGTCTCAGTCTGTCACCCAGGCTGGAGTGCAGTGGCATGATCTCAGCTCACTGCAGCCTCCAATTTCCAGGTTCAAGCGATTCTCCTGCCTCAGACTCCCAAGTAGTTGAGATTACAGACACACACCACCACGCCTGACTAATTTTTGTATTTCAGTAGAGACAAGATTTCACCATGTTGGCCAGGCTGCTCTCAAACTCTTGACCTCAAGTGATCTGCCTGCCTCAGCCTCCCAAAGTGCTGGGATTACAGGTGTGAGCCACTGTGCTCCGTCAGGAATTCTTCAGTAAGAGAAACCACCACCACCACCACCACCAACATACAAAAAGAAAACATTTGAGGTATAAAACCCACTGTAAGTACACAGACAAATCCAGAATGCCCTAATACTTGTAAATGTGGTACAAAACCCACTTATAACTCTAATATAAAGCCTAAAAGACAAATCAAAAACTTTAATAGCTACAGTAATTGTCAAGTTAGGCAATATAAAAATATGTTAATTGAGACAACAAAGTCAAAATGTGGTGGGGGGATAAAGTTTGTTTCTATTCTGTTTTTGTGCTCCCTAAGGTTTCATCTCTTTACAACAACTTGTTACATCTATAAAGATGTTTTTTTGTAAGCCTCATGGTGTCCACAGTGTAAAAGAACTATGAAAGATACACTAAAAATAAAAAGTAACAAATTAAAACATTCTACAGAGAAAATCACTTAACCACAAAGACAGTAAGAAAAGAAGAAAGGAGTTACAAAACAACCAGAAAACAAGCAACAGAAAGTTTGCTTATAGTAAGTCCTTAATAATAACACTGAATGTAAATGAACTCAATTCTCCAATTAAAAGACATGGAGTACCTGAATGGATAATGAAACAAAACCCAACTACATGTTGCCTACAAGAAACCCACCTCAACTATAAAGAAGCACATAGACTGAAAGTAAAAGAATGGAAAAAGGTATTCTGTGCCTGCGGAAACCAAAAAAGAATAGGAGTAGCTATGCTCATACACAATGCATGACAAGTCCAAGACTGTAAAGAGAGACAACAGAAGGTCATAATATAATGATAAAGGGGTCAATTCAGCAAGAAGATATAACAATTATAAATATTTAAGCACCTAACACCAGAGCTTCCAAGTATATAAAGAAAACATTAATAGATCTAAAGGCAGACATAGACTGCAGTACAATAGTGGTAAGGGATTTCAATACCCACCTCTCAGTAACTGACAGATCATTCAGACAGAAAAATCACAATGAAACATTGAACTTGATCTATACACTAGACCAAACAGGTCTAACTGACATTTACAAAATATCACCCAACTGCTACAGAATACACATTATTTTCATCAGCATATGGAACATTCACTAGAATAGATGATATCTTAGGCCACAAAACAAGTATCAAAAATTTCAAAAAAGTAGAAATCATATTAACTATCTTTTCTGACCACAAAGAATAAAATTAGAAATCAATAATAAGAGGAATCTTGGAAACTACACGAACATTGAAATTTAAAACACGCTTCTAAACAACCCACAGATCAATTAAAGGTTACCAAAGAAATTTTAAAATTCTTGAAATAAATAAAAATGGAAATTCAACACATCAACATCTATAGATATAGCAAAAATGATGCTAAGAGGAAAGCTTATAGCAATAATCACCTACCTCAAAAAAGTAGGAAGACTTTTAAAATACAACCTAACAATATGACTGTAGGAACTAGAAAACAAGAACAAACCAAACCCAAAATTAGACAGAAATAGTAAAGATTAGAGCAGAAATACATAAAATCAAGACAAAAAATACAGATCCACTTTAAAATGAAAAGATGGTTTTTTGAAAAGATAAACAAAAATTGACAAACCTTCAACTAGATTAAGAAAAATGGAAGACCAAAATAAATAAAATTAGAAACAAAAAAGGAGAGATAATAACTGAGACCACAGAAACACAAAGAACCATTAGTGACTATTATGAACAACTATATGCCAGAAAATTGGAATAATCTAAAACAAATCTATACATTCTTGGGCACATATGACCTACCAAGATTAAATCATGAAAAAATAGAAAACCTCAACAAATAAACAAGTAATGAGATTGAAGCTATAATAAAACATTTCTCATTAAACAAATTCTCCTGACTGAATGGCTTCACTAATGAATTCAACCAAACATTTAAAGATGAACCAATACCAGTTCTACTCAACTCTTCAAAAAATTAAAGAGGAGCGAATATTTCCAAACTTTTTTTGAGGTCAGCATTACTCTGACAGCAAACCAGACAAGGATACAACAACAACAAAAACTACTGGCCAATATCACTGATGAACATATATGCAAAAATTCTCAACAAATATAAGCAAATTGAATTCAACAACACATTAAAAGGGTTACTTACCATAATCATGAGGGATTTATCCCAGGAATGCAAGGATGGTTCAACATACACAGATGAATCAGGGTGATACATTTCATTAACAGAATCAAGAATAAAAACCACAGGATTATTTTAATGATGCTGAAATAGTCTTTGATAAAATTCAGCATCCCTTTATGATTGATTAAAAAATACCTGGGGATAGAAGGAATGTATCTAAAAATAATAAAAGCTATTTTGACAAATCCACAGCTAACATCATACTGAATGGGGAAAAAATGAAAGCCTTTCCTATAAGAATTGGCACAAGACAAGGATGCCCATTTTCACCACTTTTTATTCAATATAGTGTTAAAAGTCCTGGCCAATGCAGTTAGGAAAAGGAAGGAAATAAAGGGCATTCAAATTGGAAAGGCAGAAATCAAATTAGCTTTTTTTGCAGATGACGTGGCCTTATATTTAGAAAAACCTAAAGACTCTACCAAAAAAAAAAAAAAACTTAAAACTGATAAATGAATTCAGTTAAGTTGTAGGATACAAAACTAACATATAAAAATCAGTAGCATTTATATACACCAACAGTGAACAATCTGAAAAGAAATCAAGAAAGCAACCCCATTTACAATAACCACAAAGAATATAAACTATCTTGGAATCAATTTAACCAAAGAAGTGAAAGATTTATATAGTTCAATATTAATGAATAGTTGGGCACAGTGGCTCACACCTGTAATCCCAGCACTTTGAGAGGCCGAGGCAAGTGGATCACAAGGTCAGGAGATTGAGACCATCCTGGCCCTGTCTCTACTAAACAATACAAAAAATTAGCCGGGCATGGTGGCGGGCGCCTGTAGTCCCAGCTAATTGGGAGGCTGAGGCACGAGAATGGCGTGAACCTGGGAGATGGAGCTTGCAGTGAGCTGAGATAGTGCCACTGCACTCCAGCCTGGGTGACAGAGTGAGACTCCGTCTCAAAAAAAAAAAAAAAAAAAAAAAAAATTAATGAATAAACAGCATGATTAAATAAAGTAACTTCAAACAGAAACAAACAAAAACCAGAAACAGGTCATATGTTAACTGGTTGATAAAATATTGTGACCAGAGGCTTACAAAAATCTAATCCTGTATTTTCTTCTGGGAGCACTGGTTTGGTACTCTCTAATTCAGGGTCTGTGGTGACTCTATATAGAATGTAACTACTGGAAATAATGAGCATCAATTATATATACACTATGTGTATATAATAGATATATACATGTACATTATTGTCTGTGTAAATTTAATGATTACTAATAGAGGTTAGTGCCATTTCTTTAATTTGTTCTAAAGCACCAGCAGTTTTATTCATCATTGCCCTTGTACCATCAGTACAAATGTCAAACACTGTAGAAAATAACAGCTTACTATTACTGTTAAAATACTAAAGACGTCCCTCTCAGGGGTTAAAAATGTTTTCATTACCAAACAGACTAAAGTACTAAGTTGGGCTGGGTGCAGTGGCTCACACCTGTAATCCTAGCACTTTGGGAGGTCAAGGTGGGTGGATGATTTGAGGTCAGGAGTTCAAGACCAGCCTGGACAACATGGTAAAACCCCATCTCTGGAAAAGTACAAAAATTAGCTGCTATGGCAGTGCATACATGTAATCCCAGCTACTTGGGAGGCTGAGGCACAAGAATCCCTGAACCCGGGAGGTGGATATTGCAGTAAGCTGAGGTTGCGGCACTGCACTACAGGCTGGGCAACAGAGCAAGACGGTCTCCAAATAAAATAAAACAAAAATAAAATAAAATTACTAATTTTTTGCCTTCAAATATGTCAACATTTCACCAGTGCTGTCTGTATAAATTTTATTGGCTTTACCTTTTATGCATTGAGGTAGTGTTTCCAAATGCTTTCAAATTTAAATTATTCAGGACTATAATAAGCCTTGACAATAAATATGTAAATAGAAACAAAATTCATGACTTGTTCTTTTTTTTTTTTTCGTAGTGAATGCTGGGTTTCATTCTGTCACCCAGGCTGAAGTGCTGGAGTGCAGTGGTATAATCATGGCTCACTGCAGCCTTGACCTTCTGTGTTCAGACAATCCTCCCACCTCAGCCTCCTGAGTAGCTGGGACTACAGGCATACAACGCAATGCCTGGCTTTTTTTTTTTTTTTTTTTTTTTTTTTGGTAAAGATGGGGTTTCACCATGTTGCCCAGGCTAGTCTTGAACTCCTGTGCTCAAGTGATCCACCCACCTTGGCCTCCCAAAGTGCTGGGATTACAGGTGTGAACCACCACTATGGCGGGACTGAATGCTTTCATTTTGTTTTGCTGATTTCCTTAATTTAATTAACTGTTCATATGTTACTTCTAGGTTACTTCCACTGAGATACAAATGAAATGTATTTTGTCCACTTACACATTTTAAAATACAAGGTGATAATATTCAGCGCATGACTTGAAGTTACAAACAAAATAGAAAAACTTGTTTTCGGTGATGGGAAAATAAAATTACTAAAGGGAAAAGATTTTTTTTTAATTTTAAAATTGGAGCTGTTATTGCCTATAGAAGGGAAAAGAAAAATAGATCACTTATATTGCCTTCATGTCTAAAATACAGTTTGATAGAGAAAAAAAATTGATTTTTTAAAAAGAAACAGTATAGGTTTTATGGGTTGATGAAAAGGAGATCAATTTTAAATAAGAATTAAAAGATTAAGAAATTTATAAGAACTATTATTATTATCAGACACATAGTTAGATGGTGATTTGTACAGGAAACCATCTTTCAAATGAATCCTGTCATGCCAGTTTGATAGAGTCTCTTCTCTCGTCTCCTTTTACTATATACTACATGAGGCAAGTTTATTAAAGGTGAAATTCAAATCTTTGATGAGATGAGGCTGCAAAGAAACTGAACTGAGTGGGTAAAGTTCCTCCTGGGGCTCACAAGGTGGTTTTGAAGACTGACTAGCCTAGACTGTGGAAAAGGTACTAACCACCTTAAAGCAAATGGATATTCTATGATTATCCTGTAGAAATACTGATTAGAGAGCAGGAAATAAGGAAATGTCCTCTTTTCTCTCTTGTATGTAAGGAGAGAAAAAGAACAGGAACAGCGGGGTATCATTTTGGCCTTGTCCCTGAAGCACAAAGGTTTAGAAATTTTGCTCATGGGAAACGAACTGGCCCTGTACAGATAGAGTTGAGCAAATTAGGTTGTAATTAGGCTTTAATCTGGAATTCAGGAAATGATGCAGGAAAGTCAAGTCTTTCATTTGTTACAAAAACATTCTTCCCCTCACTTAGTTTGCTATTCTACCCTTTTGCAGGGCTTGTCCCACGGATGTTTCCCTTTGCTCTCTTGGCTTTGTTCTTCCTCCACTAGTTTTGCTAACTAAAGACAGGACCAGTTTAGCCCAGTATAACATAGAACCCTGTGTGTGATGGTAACTATCTCCCCAACTTTGAAACTAGTTAACAGCCCTTCTCAGCAAATAAAAGCCTCCTACAGCAGACAAGTGACTGAGAAACCCATAAAAAGCTAAAATAAAATTTTTAAAAAGCTGCAGGAAGCTAGAACAAATTTCAGCTCTATGTCTCCCTTGATCTCTGCAATAAGTATAAAAACCTAACATGTTTATTGGCCTTTTTATTATAAGTCATTATTATTGTGCTGTTTTCATATCACCTAGTACCTTCTTAGTTGGGGCCTTCCAGTGAAACAAACATTCAAACTGGGGCATTTTTAAAAATAAAGAGGCACAACTGTATTCAGATTCTAAACTTGTCAAATTCTAAGTTTTCCAGAACTCACTTGGAATTATAGCATACACATAAACAATGAGAATCCTAAAAGCCAAACTTCAGTTTTATAAAATATTTGTTTAAATTTTGTTCAATAAATAAAACAGACGTTTTTTAATTAAGAAAGCTGTCATGTAGACAGCTCTTTCAGTTAAAAATTAGTGCAACTGGCCGGGCGCAGTGGCTCAAGCCTGTAATCCCAGCACTTTGGGAGGCCGAGACGGGCGGATCACGAGGTCAGGAGATCGAGACCATCCTGGCTAAGCCGGTGAAACCCCGTCTCTACTAAAAAATACAAAAAACTAGCCGGGCGAGGTGGCGGGCGCCTGTAGTCCCAGCTACTTGGGAGGGTGAGGCAGGAGAATGGCATGAACCTGGGAGGTGGAGCTTGCAGTGAGCTGAGATCCCGCCACTGCACTCCAGCCTGGGCAACAGAGCGAGACTCTGTCTCAAAAAAATAAAAAATAAAAAATAAAAATAAGTGCAACTAATAAAATAAGCACAAACGCTCATTCCTATAATGTGATTCTGTATTAAACTGCATTTCTGTATCTAGAAGCAATAAGAAGACTGAAGAAATTAGAATAATTTAATTCTGAAAAAGACCATTTTTGTTCATGATTTTTAACCACCAAATATTTTTAAATTCATTAGATGGAAAAAAGATTTTTCACTTATTTTATGTAATCTCAAAGGTCGGAATTTAGGCACTATTTAAAAAAAAAAAAAAGCCAGGTGCAGTGGCTCACGTCTATAATCGTAGCACTTTAGGACACCAAGGCGGGTGGCTCACTTGAGGACTTGAGGTCAGGAGTTCGAGACCAGCCTGGCAAACATGGTGAAATCCCATCTCTACTAAAAATACAAAAAATTAGCCAGTCATGGTGGTGGGTGCCTGTAATCCCAGCTCCTCAGGAGGCTGAGGCAGGAGAATCACTTGAACCCAGGAGGCAGAGGTTGCAGCGAGTCAAGATGGATCACACCACTGCACTCCAGCCTGGACGACAGAGCAAAACTCCGTCTCAGGGGGAAAAAAAAAAGCAAAAAAGGCTTCAGGGAGAATATTTTAAGTATGAGTGAGAACATTACTGCTAAGAAAACATCAAATTTTGAAGTGGGTTCTAATAGGAGTGAGTTCTGTTACTAGGGGTATTGAAACCATAACCCATTTGGATTTGGATACTTCAGTGGTCCCTCAACCATAGGCTGTTAAAATAGATAAGTAATTTCAAGCTTATTTTGTGTATCTTAGCAGTAGAAGCTTTATTGAAATGAAATCTTGATGTCTAGATTCCATAAAAATGATGGCAACTACAGAAACCAGAATCTTTCTTCCTATTCTGCAAAAACCATTCCAACAAATACAGCACAAATAAAACCCCATTTTTTTCAACTAGGAAAAGAGACAGTAATTCAAACTTCCAAGTTATGTGCATGAGGAGAAATAAACATTCTGAAACCAGTAGTAGTGCCTTTTCAGAGCCCATGTCAGGGCAGACTCATGCACAGACTGAGTGGAAAGCAGATGGGACAGCAGAATACTAACACTGGGGAAACACAGATAGAACTGCCTCTGTAGAAAAGCTCCCACCTTGAGTGGCAAAGTTCCTAAAATAAGCCTTAGATCTTCTATTTCCAGCACTGGGTCCTGGAAATAGAAATGAAGGGGTCTGAAATTGCTTGGGACCACAGGTGGTAGATTTGGAAGCCAATGCATGAGTGTGTGAGAGAGAGAGTGTGTATGTGTGACAGTGTGTGTGTGTGTGAGAGAGAGAGAGAGAATGTGTGTGTGTGTATGCTGGGAAAGGTGACTTCATGGTTAAGTTAAAAAAACATGAAATAGAGATAAAATGAATCAGAGAAAGGGATAGGCATAGAAGAGAAGCACAGACTCAATGAAACTACAATTAAGAGTCCCTGAAGAGAAAGAACAATGATCACTTTTAAATAAGGAATAGAATTCAAAGCTGTAAGTCTCCTCTCCCCCCAAATTTTCCAGGTGTTAGACCAGACTTGAATCTACAAAGTAAAAAGGCCCATTCTGCATATGAAAAAATTGCCAAAGAATAATAAGCTGTGTGATACATGCTAGTAAAATAATTATGCCATGAAGACAAAGAATTCCCCCGACTCTCCTGCAGTCACCATCAGTTGGCACTAAAATCTCAACAGCAGTGTATGGAGCAAGAAACAATGCACAACATTTTCAAGACACTCAAGACAATAAATGGGAACCCACAATTGTGTAGCCAGTTGAACTACACTTTAACTATCAAGACTATGGAAAAACAATTTTAAACATACAAGAACTGGGGAATACTATATTCATAAACTCTTCCTGAGCAATCTCCAAGAACATGGCTACTCCGAATTTACTCTGTAGCCAGCAGCAGCAGCAGCAAAATCCGAGAGATTGTTCAAAATGCAAAATCTCAGCCGGGTGTGGTGGCTCACGCCTGTAATCCCAGCATTTTGGGAGGGTGAGACAGGTGGATCACTTGAGGTCAGGAGTTTGAGATCAGCCTGGCAAACATGGCAAAACCTACCTCTACTGAAAATATAAAAATTAGCTGAGTGTGTTGGTGCACGCCTGTAGTACCAGCTGCTTAGGAGGCTCAGGCAGAAGAATTGCTTGAACCCAGGAGGCAGAGGTTGCAGTGGGCTGAGATAAAACTACTGCATTCCAGCCTGGGCAGCAGAGTGAGACTGTCTCAAAACAAACAAAATAAAAACAAAATGCAAAATCTCAGGTCCTACCTCAGGCCTTCTGAATTGAAATCTTCGTATTAACAAGATCCTCAAGGGATTAGTATGCACGTACAAGACAAACTCTATCAGTGAAAAGATCATTGTGCAAACTTTGGCCAAAGAACTAATGGTCTTTTTATCTACATATGAAATACATGTTTCATATAGGTCTGAGACTAAAACAAAGGAGAAAAGGTTAGAGTTCTGTCAAGGAAGAAATATCACAACTTCAAAACGAAACGAAGAAGAAACAAAAGAGAAGTAAATAATGATTGTCTCATAGGGAATAGGTGGTTGACAAAAGGCATTAGTATGAAGATTACTAGTAGCATGAAAATATATACCTTCCAAATTTTTTTAATTGAGAAAACAGACCACGTACAAAAATAAACACTGTAAATGTAACATAAATAATATGAGCTATTTGAGACCAAACATCAGTCCTTAAAAAAGTAAACTCGTCTCTATGTTGTATTCAAGAGGCATGCTTAAGTGATTCAAAAAGGCTCAAAGTAAAAAGATGGGTGAAGGTATGCCAGGTAAATGTAAACACTAAGAAAGTATAGCTGTGATTCTGATAGCAAACAACCTAAGCTAACACTAGGGTCAAAAGAAGGAAGGCCTTTCTTATGTAACAGGACACAATCCACAATTAAGATAGAAGTTATGACTATCTGGAACCCAAGTAACATAGCCATCAGTCTCATAGAGCAGAAACTACAAAAGATTCAATAATAAGTAGATTAATAAACACACTAATAATAGATTTTATCACACAGTTCTCAAAGGAAAATCAAGAGGACAGAAAGCTCAGTGAACTTGTAGAAGTTCCAAACAAAGTCATTCATAGATCTGATGAATATAAGGTAAGCTTTATATACTGATAAAAGAAAGTGTACCTCTTCTTCAGCTACATAGAACAGTAAAAAAAAAAAATACAATATATTGAATCACACAAACACAAATCAGTGCATCCCACAGGATAGAACAATGCATATGGTAAGCACAGTGAGATCAAATAAGACATTTGTAACAAAAAGTAGAAAATGTTCTCGCTAGAAATTGTAAAAACTCCTATTGAAAAATGCTTAGGTAAAAAGAAAAATATAAACTAAAATTGCAGAGTTGCTAAAATTTTGGAATTTATGAAACATAAATGAAGCTTTAAAATCAGCAGAACAGGTCAGGTGCAGTAGCTCACACAACTATAATCCCAGCATTTAGGGATGCTGAGGCAGGAAGATCACTTGAGGCCAGGAGTTTGAGACCAGCCTGGGCAACATTGTGAAACCCTGTCTCTACAAAAACAAAAAGGCAAAAATTAGCAGAACATTTATAACCTTAAATATTTATATCAATAAAAAGTAAAAAATAAAGGTCAATAAGGTAAAAATCAACAAAACATTTATACTAAGAAACAAATTTTATTCATACTTGTATTATTTATGCAGATTATAAATATAAAGTATAGAGTATAGACAAAAGTATAAATAAAATTATATGAATAAAAAGTACAAATAATAAAAGTATAAATAAAAATTATACAAATAAAAAGTAAAGAATAAGGGTCAATAAATACTAATCAACAAAATATATGAATAAAAAGAATAAAAGTCAGTAAATTAAGTAATATCAACAAAAGTACAACAAAGAAAGCAGAAGAAAGGGAAAAAAAATCAAAACAGAAGTATAAATGAATAAAGTTGAAAACAGAAAAAAGATTAGAACCAAGAAATCAAAATGCTGGTTTACTAAAAATAGCAACAAAATAGGCAAACCACTAGTTTCTCACTCAAAAAGAAAAAGAGTGAGAAATGGGAGAAAAAAATGTCAGGTAAGAAATCAGTGGCCAGACGTAGTGGCTCACGCCTGTAATCCCATCACTTTGGTAAGCCAAGATAAGAGGATCACTTCAGCCCAGGAGTTTGAAACCATCCTGGGCAATGTGGCAAAACCCCATCCCTACAAAAAAATGTAAAATCAAATGGAGCAAAATCCTAAGTCTCTATTTTTCTGAACCTTCAGCCTTAAGAGAGTCTCCTAACTACCACTTCAATTCTTCCTACATAGAAATTTCAATGATAGCAAAGATTCTGGGTCATTAAAGGGCTATCCAAAGTATTATTCTTTATCTCACGTCTTCCTATATCATACCAATGGAGAAATCATGAAGAGCTGAAGGTTCGGAAAAATAGATTTAGGATTTTGTAAAGAAGTCCCTCGTATACTAAGGAAAACATATCAGTGTCTGTATGCATCATTTTGGACACATACTCATAAAACAGAGCTGTCTTACGGCTCCTGGTAGGGGTCATAGCCCTCTGAGCTTTCTAGTCCAGCATCCCCTCCATCCCGGAAATAACATCCCTCAGCTACAAACACCCATCTGAGCAGAGCTAACCTTCTCCAGTACTCAATGTCTGGGTCAGACTTTCCTAGAACAAAGGAAAACAAAACAAAACGATAATCTAGTATTTTGGTTCCAAATGGAGCAATTTCAAGCCTCATTTCATTTCAGCAACTTCTTAGTTGCACACTAGTAAGCAGTGAAGAGAAGAAGATGGCAATGTATATTTGTTCATTTCACAAATAGTTCAGGCTGGGCACGGTGGCTCACACCTACAATGTCAGCACTTTGGGAGGCAGAAGCAGGCAGATTGCTTGAGCTCAGGAGCTTGAGATCAGCCTGCAAAACACAGCGAAACCCTGTCTCTACAAAATATACCAAAATTAGCCAGGCATAGTGGCATACACCTGTGGTCCCAGCTACTTGGGGGGCTGGGGTGGGAGGATCGTTTGAACCCAGGCGGCAGAGGTTGCAGGGAGCCGAGATCATGCCACTGCTCTCCAGTCTGGGTGACAGAGCAAAACACTGGCTGAAAAAATAGAAAAATAAAAAAAGTGTCTCTATGTCAGGCCATATTCCAGGTGCTTAGCTCGTGGAGCTCACGGGGAAGGTCAGAGTAAGTCTATATTAGAAAGTAACGTGCTCTTTGAAAAAAGGAACATGAGCTGAAAGTACATTTTAGGAAGGGTGGTCAGGGAAGGGCTCTCTGATAGGAAATATTTGGGCAGAAGCCTGAAGGATATGAAGAAACAGCTATTCTAGAAAAGAGAATTATAGGCAGAGATGAACTGTGTGTGCAAAGACCCTGAGGCATGACAATGCTAACAAAGCAGTCTCTAAGAACAGAAGATAGAGTCACACAGACAGTGAAAGTCGGCCTTGATCAGTGTGAGCAAAGCACACTGTGAATGATGAAGAACTGCCCCGAGTCTCTAACACTTCACCCGTCATCGTAAATCCCTTCACTGCCTATGCACCCCTTCATTTTTCATCAAAGCTCCAAGGTAGTTTATTTTTAGAAAATGGTTACTGGTTATTTGGAAGTAAAATGTTCTTTGTTCCCATTCTACCCAACCCCACTTCATCTTCCAGGTCACACATTAAATCTCTCACATAAGCACATTACTCCCTGATGTGACACATAAGGACCACAACTGGC
The DNA here is from genome assembly GCF_003255815.1 of Theropithecus gelada. NCBI lineage: Eukaryota > Metazoa > Chordata > Mammalia > Primates > Cercopithecidae > Theropithecus > Theropithecus gelada. Next base: position 153,408,485 of record NC_037673.1, read on the forward strand.
AAAAAAATTATCAAGTGGCCCTCATGCCTTTTATTTGGCTTAAACGATCAACAAAATTTAGAATGTACATTCAGCGTTAGGATTAACCAGTACACGCAATTTTCTAACCGACTTTGCAGGAAAAGACAGATCCGTAAAACAGAGGTCAAGAGAGGCTCATATACACAAATAATTTCTTACCGAGGTAACATTTAAAAGCAGTAGAAAAATGTCAGTTGTCCAACAAATGATGGTGGAATAACTGGCCAGACACTGGGGGAGGAAATAAATAGGTATCATCCCTATTTACACCAAAATAAACTTCAGTGGATCAGAAGGTTTAAAAAAATTGTAAAAGTCAAAGAAAATATTACAACTAAAAAAAATATATATTTGGAGTCGGAATAGCTAAAGCAAGATACATAAACCAAAAGCCTCAAAGGAAAAGATTAATAACTGTGACCACAGAAAAACTTCAAAGCCATAAAACAGTAAAAAGACAATTATGGTAGAAAAAATGCAACATAATACAACAGGTAGATTCCTCAATTCATAAAAAGTTCTGGCAAGTTAGTTTCAGGGGACAAGTTCTATCTCACTCCCCGGCAAGTGGATAGATCCTTACAGGTTTTATTGTTTATTGAGACAAGGTCTTACTCTGGCCTCCAGGGCTGGCATGCAGTGGCGCGAACATAGTTTACTGCAGCCTCAAACTCTTGGGGTCAGGTGATCCTCCTACCTCAGCCTCCCAAGTAGCTAGGACTAAATAAGCCACCACACCCAGCTCATTTCTTGTAAAGACAGGGTTTCTCCTTACCTCAGGTTGGTTTGAACTCTTGGTCTCAAGGGGTTTTTTTGTTTTGTTTTTTTGTTTTTTTGTTTTTTTTACCTCAGCCTCCCAAAGTGCTGGGATTATAGGCATGAGCCACTGTGCCCGCCTGAATAGATATTTAGCCAGAAAAAAAAATGCAAATGGCTTTTAAATGTATGTGCAGATGCACATTTAAAATTAAGGATATGTAACTTAAAAGTAGCAATAACATTTCATCCTATTAACAAATACTAAATAATTTGAAAACAAGGTGTTGGTGAGGGTATAGGAAACAGGCTTCCCTATGCAATTCTTGGTAGAAATGTAAATTGACTGGTATATTTATGAAGGATAATGTGGCTACATCCATATCGATTAAATATTCACATGCCCTTTAACTTAGCAATTACATTTCAAGCAATTTATCCCGATACATTTTCATACATGTGTAAAGAGGATTATCTAAGGCTGCAGTATAATTTTTAATGATAAAAATTTAGAAACAACTTAAACATTCGTTGATGAAGAATGAGTTAACTAAAGGACAACACAGTCATACTATTGTAATACTGTGTAGCCATTAAAAAGATTCAGGCTGATTTATATGAGCTGATAAGAAATGACTTCTAAGATATAATGTTAAGTAATAAAAGCAAGACAGAGGCATTGGAGATATTATATGGATATACCTACACACACAAGAAAAATAGACTGGCTAGGACTAACCCTGGAAAGTATCTGTCATACCTACTGTGGCCCAAGTTCATTGGTTTTATTAGCCCATGATTATATTGCCAATGAGTAGCAAAATGAGCACTCAAACCTAGATCTGTCAGACTCCGAAGCTCACGCTGTTAATCATGATGCTATATACCATTCGATGATGCTGAAAGGACAAAGGGTAACAAGAAAACAAATGGTAAGACATTTCCTACTTTCTGCTTCCCAAACAACCAGGTATAAAAATGAACAGACCTGTAATAAAGGAAATAATGGAATTTTACAAAAGAAAGGCATATTCACCTTTAAGTTCTTGAAGGGAAAGGTTGTTACAGCAGAAGAATGTTCAGCTCTGTCTCTCTTTCCCAGGGACAATCCGAAAAGATGAGTGGAATTGGTCAACATTTAGAACATTTTATCTCCCAAAGTGCAAAGCCTACCAGGCTGAAATTCTTACCTTCTGGCCATACGTGAAACCTACTGTTACCGGCTTCAACTAAATTCTACCCGGTTCAAAAATTAAATAAATCCTCAGCTTGTTTGAAAGCATTGTGTGCCAGATAAACTAGTTATCTATAGCCAGACATGGGAACATCCTTCCTACACACTGCCAACTGATTAAAAAGGAGTAAATTCCCAGATGAGTTCTGAAATTTGCAGCCCTAGAACCTGGTGTAAGAGCCAAGACCCTTGGCCCCCTAAAGGCTCATTGAAAAATCAACTCATTAGCTAAGCACAGTGGCTCATACGTGTAATCCCAGAACTTTGGGAGGCTAAGGCAGGAGGATTACTTGAAACTAGGAGTTTGAGATCAGCCTGGGCAACATAGCAAGACCCTATCTCTATCTTTAAAAAAAATTAGCCAGATGTGGTGGCACACACCTGTAATCTCAGCTACTCAGTAGGCTGAGGCAGGGGGATCATTTCAGCCCAGGATGTCAAGGCTGTAGTGAGCCATGATCACAACACTGCACTCCAGCTGGGGGGACAGAGTGAGACCCCGTCTCAAAAAAGAAAAAAAAGAAGAAAAAAATCAACTCACAAAAGGCAGATTAATAGGTGAAAAGACATTCACATTTATTTAATGTGTATACTTGAGAGGCTTCAGAATGAAGATCCAAAGACACAGAGGAAATCGTCTACGTGTATGCTTAGGTTCCGCAAAATATAAACATCATGTAAAAATATAATTGGACAAAAAGGGGTAAGATCTAATGCTAATAAACGTAGTGGGGAAACCTAGAAAGTCCTGTTCTAGATTCTTCTTGGCCTCTCTGTGCAGTATTCCTTTCTTCTGAGTGTGGGGCAAGATCTTCTCTGGAATGGGGATCTTATGACACAGTCAAACAAAGTAGGCCAGATAATTTTAATGACCAGTTTTTGCATAGAATATTTTTATGTTCTATGGCTGACTTTGAGGAAAGGAGTTCTGGTCTATGATATGGCCTGGGGAAGAGGGATTCTAGTTTTCATGGCTAACCGTGAGGAAGAATGGGACAGAGACATAAGGGCAGGAGAAGATCAAGGAGAAATCTTTACTTTTGAAGCTGTTTCTGAGGCCTTCATTTTGGGGTATTGTTTTCTGATCCCAACACTGGCAAAACTGCATTCTATCCCTTGTGTTAAATTTGTCTATGCCCAAGCCGGTAATGATAACTGCCCAGCCCTCAAGAATTCACTTTTCTTTGGAAACAAACTCTAACACCCAGGTAAGGCCAGAGCCCAGGGGCACTCTCTGTGCCTCATGATCCTGCCACCCAGATGAAGCTGGCTTGGCCGAGGCAAACAAGCAGCCTTAGCTTGCCAATTGCATTTTCCATCTCAGGAATCTGAAGTTTATAACAAAGTTAGTGGAAGCCTGCTTCATTACTGAGTCCCATAAATAGCATACCCTAGAAAGAAAGCGCATGGATTTCTGCTGTCGAAGTTCCCGGTGTTCCCCGATATCTGCCTTTCTGAGGCTTTATCCATGCTGTGAGCTCAGTGTCTGTCTTAAGCTGCCCAGAGTTCATTTTCTTTAGCCTCCCAACAGCATAAACAAATACACATCTCTGCCTGTTGCTATCCAGTATCATTTCCCATTTTTACTTTCAAACAGAACCCTGATTTTGTTTGGTATAATAATGTTCCTATTACTTATTTCCCATCCTCTCCTACAGCTGAAAGGAGTCATGTGACCCATCCTGGCTAATGAGATGAGAAGTCACTGATGGTGCTTCCTGCACCTCCTTTAAAGCAGCTGGACACTGGAGCTTTTATCATCTTTTGCCCTTTGCTCTCACTCGCCTTCTTGACTGGAATGCAAATGTGATGCTCAGAGATGCAGCTGTCATTTTGTAACCCTAACCTTGAAAGCCTCACACTAAGCATGAGAAAACAGAAATAGAGAACGAGCCTATGTTCTTGAAGACATCCTTAAACAATTGCACTAGCCCTCACCTCCTGACTTCTTATGTGAGAAGAATAAACGCCCTGATATGGTTTGGATCTGTGTCCCCACTCCAATCTCATGTTCAATTGTAATGCCCAATGTTGGAGGTGGCGCCTGGTGGGAGGTAATTGGATCATGGGGGACTTTTCTCAGGAATCATTTGACACCATCCCCCCACCTTGGTCCTGTTGTTGCGATTGTGAGTGAATTCTTGCATGAGCTGGTTGTATAAAAGTGTGTGGTACCTCCTCCTTCACTCTCTTGCTTCTGCTCCCACCATGTGAGATGCCTGCTCCCCCTTTGCCCTCTGCCATGATTGGAAGCTTCTTGAGGCCTCCCCAGAAGCAGAAGCTGCTATGCTTCCTGTACAGGGTGCAGAACTGTGAGCCAATTAAACCTCTTTTCTTTGTAAATTACCCAGTCTCAGGGATGTCTTTATACCAATGTGAGAACAGCCTAATACAAGCCCATTTGGTTAAGCAGTTTGAAAAGTCTGGAAAAGTTTCTGAAATAAACAGTTGAACACAATCCCAAGGGAAGCACTACCTAGTCTCTGTGAAGTCTATTGTATGAATTCAATTCAATGCAGGTATTAGGAGAGAGCCTACTGTTACAGGTGGAGGCAGGAAAGGAAATACTGACAAATAAGGTCATGTCTCCCATCTTGTGGGCAAAACACTAAGATACATAACCTGCTCTAACAAAAGGTGGAGTTAGAGAAGTAATAAACAGATGTGTAAACAGCTGCTATTGAGACAGAGGGAGAAAAAATGAAATCTGCTTGAGAGATGAGGGAAAGTATAATAGCAGAGGTGGTAACTGATCCAGGCTTTGAAGAATGAATGGAACTTCCATAGGCAAGGGGCCTGCAGGCCAGGGACAGAGCATGAATGCAAGCTTACATGTGTGGGGAATGACAGCAAAAGAGCTCCTTATCTGCCATGATAATCTAAGCACTCCCTGACAATGATGGCTCCCATTTCCAAGTACTTACCCACTGCCAGTTGTTGTATGCACATTTTCTCAGTAAATCCTCAGTATAAGCCACAAAAAAGTAAGGTACTCTCATTATTATCCTCATCATACAGATTAAGAAAGTGTAACTTCAAGAAGTTAATCTCCAGGATAACAGAGCAGAGTCATAAGGGGCAAAGATGAGATACTGGCACAAATCACTCCAGCTCCAGAGCCCTGCCTCTTAAGTCTCTGCTTCAGTGCTTGATAATATTCCCATGAAGGCCATTACTAAAAGATGGGAGTGGCTACTGGCATGTGGAACTAGTGGAATCCAATGGCTAATGTGACTGCAAAGTTTTTAAGAGTGTTGTGTTGTCGAGAGCCTGGAATGAAAATGATCGTTCAAGATCTAAAACTACACTGGGGCTCCAGTGTAGTTTTCTTGACCAATGATGGTCAAGAAAAGAGCTAAGCCAGTTTCCAAGTAAGGTGTAAAATCCCTATGCCCACCTTTGTGGCCAAAGGGAATAATGGAAAGAAAAGAATTTCCTATAAAGCAGAGCAGGGACAAGGAAGAAAAATTTACGTTAGAAATGTTTCCAGGAAGCAGAATGGAAGCCTGTGGAGTATGCTCCAATAACAAGCTAGGAAACCTTCAAAATGTGGTCAGAATTGCTCCAGACCAGTGACCACTGTGTGTCTTCATTTCTCCCCATTCCAAATGGGAATGATTATTAAAATTAACCTGATCGTCCCTCTTTTATCCCTGTTTATTGCAGACTTAAATGAGAGGAATTTTTGTCTCTTAAAAAAGGTCACGAAACAGAATAAAGAATAATCTTCTGTTTCCAGGAGCATTATTGATAGATTCTGAAAGACCCATTCCTTCAAAACAACTAGATCCTATGTAAAATATACTTGTAATTGCATTGAACTCACAGGATGCAAGAGTAACTCACAAAGGGAAGCTAACACACGTATTGAACTTAAAGCCATGAGCAGTAAGCACATAGGAGCAGTGTGATTGCACACAATCCATGTTTCAATTTTAAGACAAGACCTGAAGCCAATAGCAACCTGGGAGTGGAAGCTAAATCTGAGTTAGGCAAAGTAAGTCAGGGACCCTGAAATGAACAAACATGGTCCTATTTGGTAGCACTCCTTGATTCACAGTAGAAGCAAAATAATTGCAAGCCCTCTCGGGAGGAAACCATCTCCAATTTAACATCAATCTCACAGACTCTCACAACCAAAGATTACCAGACATACAAGGAAATGAATCACCATGAGTGAGAGTCAGCAGGACAAAACAGTAACACATTTATACTTTTTTGTCTGCAAAAACTTGAGAAATTAGAATTACTAGACTGAGAATTTTAAATGACAGTGTATAAAACAATTTTATAGATAAGAGATGGACTAAAAACTATTTTAAAATGAACCAACCCTTAGAAATGAAAATTATATATTATATATATTTATAATATAAATGATAGTACAGTTTACATACACATTTTTCTGCATATGAATTCTGCTACAATTGCTATATATTATCAATGGGTGGGACACATAGACTAATCATCCCTAATGAGAAAACTTGTGGATTAAAAGATAGATCTGAAGTAATGATTCAGCATGTAGCACTGAAAGACAGAAACAAAAATTCCCAGAAAAAGAGATTGCAGGATAAAATAAGATATGCAAAACTTCCAAATAAACTATTAGGCAAAGTCATTTTATGAATTAATCAAACATGCCTATATGAATGCAAGAATTGTTTAACAGAATAACGGGGGGGAATGATCTTAACATATACAGAAAAAACTTTGATAAAAAATTAACATTTACTTATGATAAAAAAAATCCGTAAATTAGGAATGGAAATTTCTTAATTTGATCAAATACATACATCAAATATTATGCTTAGTAAGGAAAGGATAGAGACCCTTGCTTTAAAGTCAGAAGACTTATCACTGCCTCTATTCTGTATCATATTGAAAATTCCAGCTGGAAGAGCAGGACAAAAAATAAAAGGTCCACTCTGTCCACTGAAAGGACCAAAACTGAAAGACATCCTAGTAGCAATGGGCACACCTAACACTCAAAACTTAGTCTGAGTTCTAAGGATTCTCCACTGAAAGAAATCTGAGCTTCTCAGAGAAATGACTGACTCCATGATTTCAGGATTTAGGTCAGGTTAGGGGACGAGATAAGCTTGGAATATTTTGGGATATATCAGAAAGCAAAGAAGTGTTCAATAAATGATAAGGACGTATTACAAGGACACAGGAGCCAGCTTTGGACACCAAAGTAATAAAGGACAGTGATGAACTATAAACCACTGGGAGAAAATTAAGGGAATCATGACTTCATTCCTATAAAAAAGTAGATAATAAAGTAGCATAATGATAATAGAATGCTAAGGTTGACTGGTGAATATGGAAGGCATACCAAAGCTGGGAAATCAGCATTTTGGAACCATCCTAGTAAAGGTCAGATCAGGCAAGAAGTGTCAGTGAATGTTAAATCTATAGGGAAATTTTAATGAGGACCAGGATAATTGTATGGTCTTTATGATGAGTTGCAAGGGAGAAAACTAATAAATAACAGTAGATAAATAATATATAAATCAGACAGCACCTTAACCAGGTATTCAAAATTAATATCATTAAAGAGCGAGACAGGGACATCTATACCTCCAGATGTGATGCCCTCAGAGGGACATACCACATATGCAGTGTCCTGGCCACAAATGTGTAACCTAAACATAATTGCAAGGAACCATCAGGCAAACCTACGCTGAGAAACATTGTTTTCTTTTTAATTAAAAACTTTTTTTAAAAAATTATACTTTAAGTTCTGGGATACAGGTGCAGAACGTGCAGGTTAGTTACATAGGTATACACGTGCCATGGCAGTTTGCTGCACCCATCCACTCGTCATCTACATTAGGTATTTCTCCTAATGCTATCCCCTCCCCTAACCCCCACCCACCAACAGGCCCTGGTGTGTGATGTTCCCCTCCCTGTGTCCATGTGTTCTCATTGTTCAAATCCCACTTATGAGTGAGAACATGCAGTGTTTGGTTTTCTGTTCCTGTGTTAGTTTTCTGAGAATGATGGTTTCCAGCTTCATCCATGTCCCTGCAAAGGACATGAACTCATCCTTTTTTATGGCTGCATAGTATTCCATGGTGTATATGTGCCACTTTTTTCTTTATCCAGTCTATCATTGATGGGCATTTGGGTTGGTTCCAAGTCTTTGCTATTGTGAACACTGCTGCAATAAACATATTTGTACATGTGTCTTTACAGTAGAATGATTTATAATCCTTTTGGTGTATACCTAGTAATGGGATTGCTAGGTCAAATGGTATTTCTGGTTCTAGACCCTTGAGGAATTGCCACACTGACTTCCACAATGGTTGAACTCATTTACACTCCCACCAACAGTGTAAAAGCATTCCCATTTCTCCACATCCTCTCCAGGATCTCTTTCCTGACTTTTTAATGATTGCCATTCTAACTGGCGTGATGAGCTTGTTTTCATGTTTGTTGGCTGCATCAATGTCTTCTTTTAAGAAGTGTCCATTCACATCCTCTGCCCGCTTTTTGATGGGGTTGCTTTATTCTTGTAAGTTTGTTTAAATTATTTGTAGACTCTGGATATTAGCCCTTTGTCAGATGGATAGATTGCAAAAATGTTCTCCCATTCTGTAGGTTGCCTGTTCACTCTGATGATGGTTTCTTTTGCCGTGCAGAAACTCTTTAGTTTAATTAGATCCCATTTGTCAATTTTGGCTTTTGTTGCCATTGCTTTTGGTGTTTTAGTCATGAAGTCTTTGCCCATGTCTGTGTCCTGAATGGTATTACCTAGGTTTTCTTCTAGGGTTTCTACGGTTTTAGGTCTTACATTTAAGTCTGTAATCCAGCTTGAGTTAATTTTCATATAAGGTGTAAGGAAGGGGTCCAGTTTCAGTTTTCTGCGTATGGCTAGCCAGTTTTCCCAACACCATTTAATAAAAAGGGAATTCCCCGTTTCTTGTTTTTGTCAGGTTTGTCAAAGATCAGACGGTTGATCTACAAACGACTGCTCAAGGAAGTAAGAGATGACACAAACAAATGGAACAACATTCCACACTCACGGATAGGAAGAATCAATATTGTGAAAATAACCATACTGCTCAAAGTAATTTATAGATTCAATGTTATCCCCATTAAGCTACCAACGACTTTCTTCACAGATTTAGGAAAAACTACTTTAAATTTCATATGGAACCAAAAAAGAGCCCGCATAGCCAAGACAATCCTAAGCAAAAAGAACTAAGCTGGAGGCATCACGCTACCCGACTTCAAATTCTACTACAAAGCTACACTACTGGCTCCAAAACAGATATACAGACCAACGAAACAGAACAGAGGCCTCAGAAGTAACACAACACATCTACAACCATCTGATCTTTGAAACATTGTCTTAAAAATGGGGTTTGGGGTTTCAGGGAGAAAGATCTAAATACAATATGATATTCTAGATTGTATATTAAAACAAAAAATAGACATTTGTAGAAACAGGTAAATCTGAACAGTCTGTAGTTACTAGTACTGTACTAATGTTAATTCTTAGTTTTGACAAATATCCTATAGTTGTATAAGATACTAATATTAGAGGACACTGGGTAAAGAATATATAGTAATTCTCTGTACTGTTCTTATAACTACTATGTAAGTCTAAAATTTACTTATTGAGAGACAGTCTCATTCTGTTGCCCAGACTGGAGTGCAGTGACACCATCTTGGCTCCCTGCAATCTGTGCTTCTCGGGTTCAAGCAATTCTCCTGTCTCAACCTCCTGAGTAACTGAGATTACAGACATGCACCACCATGCCTAGTTAATTTTTGTATTTTTAGTAGACGGGTTTTGTTACGTTGGCCAGGCTAATCTTCAATTCCTGACCTCAGGTGATCCTCCTGTCTCAGCCTCCCAAAGTGCTGGGATTATAGGTGTGAGTCACTGTACCCGGCCTGCTATGTAAATCTAAAATTATTTCAAAATAAAAAGTTTTAAGAAAAAATAAAAGCAGAGAAGTTTGTATTTTTTTAATGCTCATGTTATAAAAGAAATAAAAAAGTGGTAGAAAGGTTGCTGGTTCAAGGAGGCTAAGGAAGCAGGACAACTGAATGCAATACCTGACCTTAGACTGGATCCTGTACTAAAGAAATGAAATAAAAGATTTGGGTCAAGTGATAAAATTGGACTATGAATTGTAAAGTACAACATCAATGTTAAATTTACTGATGTCGATAACTGTACTGTGGTTCTGTAAGAGAATATCTGTATTCTTCAAAAATATCACTGAAGTATTTAGGGAGAGGTAAAAAAAAAAAAAAAGAGAAAGAGATGGGTACAACAAATGATAAAGCATGCAGGGTTAGATGTTAATGACAGACGAATCAGAGTAAAGGGTACTGCAATGCAATTCTGGTACTAACTATCCAGAGTTGAGCCAGATTTCACAGTCTAAGGTCACAGTCCTCTCCAAGACTGCCCTCACTTCAGAGACCAGCCACAAGCTCTGGGGTTTCCAGGCCAGCCACAATTCTGACCAATGAGATATTAAATCAGGAGCTCCCACTACGCCTTCAGGTTTGATAACTTGCAGGAACAACTCCAGAACTCAGGAAAATGCTACGTAATAATACAAATTTCAAAATGCAGAATAACTAGTATTTACATCGTAATTGGCATTGTAAGTAATCTAGAGATGATTTAAACTATACAGGAAAAAGTACATATGTTACATGCAAATACTATTCCATTTCATATAAAAGACTTGAACATGTGTTGGTTTTTAGTATCTGCTGGGGTCCTGGAACCAATCCCCCAAGAATACCAAGGGATGACTGTACTTTCAATTATAGGTTTTGGGACCAGCCAAATGAAAAAAAAAAATAGCATAGAATCAGGTCTGTGAAGGCACCAAATTAGAAGTTTCCATGTCCTCAGGACACATCACCCTGCTGGTACATCCATGTATAATTACCAATCAATTACCAATCAGAGAGGTTCTCCTGAGCCTCAATGTCCAGACTTCTTACAGGGGTTTCACTACATAGGCATAATTGATTGAATCATTGGCCATACCATTTAACTCAATCTCCAGTCTGTCTCCTATTCCTAAAGATCAGGCTGATATCACCTGACTTAAATCTCAACCATCTCATCACATGATTAGTTTTTCTGGCATAGCCAGCCCCACCCTGATTTGTCTGCTTAAGCCTGAACTCAGGCAGGTCCCAGGGACCCACCATGAGTAACTAAGACACTCCCATCACTCAGGGTAATCTAAGGATTTAGAGGTTACCTCCCAGAAACCAGCGACAAATCCAGTCAAATTCTTTTATATAACACTATGTAAGTATACTGTGTACTATTTTAATTTTGCAACTTTCCTGTAAATTTTCCAAAGAACACAATGTTTATATATAAAATGAAAAATATCTAAGCAGAAATGATCAAAACAAATAAGAATTCAAACGGTTTTAAGGTATAAGTCAACCTACTAACATCAATTGTGCTCCTATACGTGAGCCACTGTTAGAAAAGGTAATACTGTATGAATTCCCTTTATAATAGCAACAGATAAAGTATTTACAAACTATAAAACATTATTAAAAAGAATTTTTATAAAACAGTCAAGACCTAAATAACAAGTATACACCGTGAACATGACATATTATGTTGTATCATAAAGATATCAGTTCTTCTCCAAATTGTCCTGTCAGGGCTGATGTTAATGTTCTAGTAGTTATTGTTAACTTTTAAAAGGGTGTATGTTCATTTGTATGTGTAAAGAGAAGATGAATCTCTTAAATTTGTATAAAGGAGCAAAGAACTAAGAATAATCATGGCATTTCTTTAAAAGAAGAGTAAAATACAGGGATTGCCCTACCAGGTATCAGGACTTTCTATTAAGCAATGATAATTAACACAATATGTAATTTGGTGTGGGGACAGAAAGAGTAAATGTTAGTAATTATTGTATCAAGTAGATGCTTTTGGCTGCAAACAATAGGAAAACTGTGACCCAAATGGCTTAAACAATAATTTAATAGGAAATCTAAAAGTAGGGCTATTTTCAGGGTCGATTGATGTCACGGCTTGGCAGAGACATCAAGGAAAGAGGTTTGTCCTATCCCTCTGTTCTGCCATCCTCAGTCTGGTGACTTTGAGCCCATGCTGAAGCCCATCATAGCCATGAGGTGGCTGCCACAGTTCTAGGTATCACATAGGCAGAAAGGGTAAATGCCTTCTTATGTTTCTTTCTTGGGGGTTAGGAAACCTTTCTGAAAGTCCAAGACAGGACTGGGTGTTGGGAACAAGCCACCCAAAATCTGGCCATAAACTGGTCCCAAAACTGGCCATAAACAAAATCTCTGCAGCACTGTGACATGTACATGATGGCCGTAATGCCCACACTGGAAGGTTGTGGGTTTACTGGAATGAGGGCAAGGAACACCCGGCCAGCCCAGGACAGAAAACCGCTTAAAGGCATTCTTAAGCAACAAACAATAGCATAAGTGATCTTTGCCTTAAGGACATGCTCCTGCTGCAGTTAACTAGCCCAACATATTCCTTTATTTTGGCCCATCCCTTTGTTTCCCATAAGGGATACTTTTAGTTAATCTGTTTCCCATAAGGGATACTTTTAATCGAATATCTATAGAAACAATGCTAATGACTGGCTTACTGTTAATAAGTACATGGGTAAATCAGTTCGGGGCTCTCAGCTCTGAAGGCTGTGAGACCCCCCAATTTCCCACCTCACACCTCTATATTTCTGTGTGTGTGTCTTTAATTCCTCTAGCTCCTCTGGGTTAGGGTCTCCGCAACCGAGCTGGTCTCCACAACTGGGTCACTCACACTCAATTCCTAAACCAAATACACTTATTCTCCAAATACTAGTAAGGGAATTGAGGTCTGTGTAATTGCCTTAGACAAATCATTCTAGGTAGAATGGATATTGGGGTGTCAACTCTCAAGACAATAATGTTAATTCTACTTGATGGGGAAAAAGTGATTATTCTTTATACATTTGGATTTTTTCTCAAAATTAAAAAATAAATTTACCTCCAAATGAAACTAGATGTCCTACTTAATGAGCATCATATTCAATCTCTCTTCGAAGAGATGTGGAACCCGCTGAGAAACTCACATTTGTTGACTGCCTGCTGAAGGCAAGGTACTAAGCTAAGTACACCATCGCATCTGTCCTTACAATACCCCTGTAAGTACCATTTGCTGAATGATGAAACTAAGCCTAGAGAAGGAAAGTGACTTGGATAAAGTCACTTGTTGAATATGGGGTAAAGCTGGGGACTTTACCTTGATTTTTAGACAATTACCCCATACGTCAATCCAGACCTATGTTCTTTACCCTTTATTGTGCCAGAAAAAAAAAAATATATATATATATATCATTTGATAGATAGATTCAGGTCCCAAAAAGAGCTGGCAAATATTTCCCCAAATGTTTTCTTCTCCACAAACCATATAAGAAAGAAAGATGATTAAATTTCAGAACTCTTAGGACCTACTCTCAACCATCAGACTGGTGTTGGAGTGCGCAGGTAGGTTGATTCATTGGAAATAGCTTAATCTGTCAAACCAGTTTAAAACAATTTCCCAGGAAACACAGACAGTCTGGCATTCCCATTGTGCCCACTCATGCAAATCAGATTTCACAAATACATAGACACCTTGGCTTCCTTACAGGGTACATTTGGGATATCAACACCCCAAGGTAACTTAAGGTTAGACAATTAAGGAAGGAGCAGCAGTGTGGCAGGAAAAAAGTTTGAGAAGACAAAGATGAACTTGGCCAATTGGATGGAAATGAAACAGCCCAGTGCCGTGGAGAATTGTAGGGCCAGTGGTGCGGGCATGATGGATAGGCCCCTCCGAGGCCACCTGTGATTGAAGCCCGATTGTCAAAAACAGACAGAAAACCAGGAGAGAGAAGCCAGAAGTTAGATGGTGCTGTCAACTTGCCACAGGATATGCAGCGAAGAGTATCGGGCTTGCATGAAGAGTGAGGAGAAAAAAACCAGGTGGGGGCGGTAAGAGGTGGTGCATGAGTTCTTAAAACAGCCTTCGAGGACACCTGGAAGAAAATCTCGGGCATCTGATATCATAATGATGATTTTGCAAACAAGTAGTCTCATTGCCTTCCAGGATGTGAAGTTCTCTCCTAGTACCAGGGCTGCAAGCCAGAGAAGAGCCAGCTGTGGGTCCCCACCTCTAGTGAACCTCAAGAGACTCAAAGGGGACACTCCAGGAGACAAGAAGCTCTCTCTTTAGGAGCTGAACAACAGTGGATGGGCCAGAACCCTTGGCTTGTCCACCTTATTCCACCCCAGGAAGGAAGGGATGCTTCCTAACAGCCCTGGGGTGGTGACCTTCCAGGGCTGTTAGGAAGGCTTGGTTCTGTTCTGGAGCCACCACTGGTGACTCCCGAGAACGATGGGGCAGCTGCTTTATTCATCTTAAAATTCAATGTGGAAGGACAAGCATGCTAGGCCCCAGTAGACCAAGAGATCTGAAAAGCCCAGAGGAAAACCAGCAAATCTAGTATTGTCACATTGTGCTCTACAAAGTCTTAGGGGTTCTATGAAAATATTTCAGGGACACAATTAGTTGGCAGACAGCAGACAGGACTCCCAACACAGCACTTTACTTTGGTATGGGTTTCAAGTTATACTAACACTTATCAAGGACTTACAATATGCCAGATGCTGTCTGAACCATTTTACATGTGTTCTCTCATGTTATTCTTATAACAATTGAATGAGGTGATGCAATATTACTTTTAATGGTAAAAATCGCAATTACTTTTATACCAACCTAATAATAATTCTATTATGCAGGCAAGAAAAATAAAGCACAGAGAGGTTAAGTAACTTGCCCAGAGTCATGCAGCTCATAACATGTACCTGTGAGATTTAAACCCAGCTACACGTCACTGTGTTATACCGAAATCCTCTGCTAAGATTTCCACAAATGAAAGGGACTTCTCCCCCACACGCAGTAGAGGGTTTGTCTAAGGGGCCTCATTCACAGGCAGAAACTTCAGGACCAAGACAATCTAGGGCTATTAAAAAATCTCTTTTGGCCGCTCCCGGTCATGAGAGTCACAGCTGCTCTGTGGTTTACTCTGCCATCTGTTAAAATGAAAAGAATATTAAATATTGACCTCTTGTGGTTCAGGCAAGCTTTGTGAGTTTTAAGGATTTAATATCTGAAAATCACATCCTACAGCTACATCTGGAGCTTCACGGTAACCCTCCTGTGGATCTCGGTCTTTTTGCCTTCACACACCCAGGGCTAATGAAGGAGCAGGGGCCGATGTGAGTGCTTTATCCTGACACACACCAGGAAGCTCAGCATCAAAAACCATAAAAGATATAAATCACCTGGGGGGAAGGGGTCTGCTGGTGGAAACTACAGAGAAAATGATAAATAAGCATGGGGCCAGGCATGGTGGCTCATGCCTGTAATCCCAGCACTTTGGGAGGCTGAGGCAGGCAGATCACCTGAGGTCGGGCGTTTGAGACTAGCCTGGCCCACATAGTGAAACCCCATCTCTACTAAAAATACGAAAAGTAGCCGGCTGTGGTGGTGGGAGCCTGTAATCCCAGCTATTAGGGAGGCTGAGGCAGAAGAATTGCTTGAACCCAGGAGGCGGAGGTTGCAGTGAGCCAAGATCACATCATTGTACTTCAGCCTGGGCAACAGAAGACTCCATCCCGAAAAATAAATAAATAACGTAAAAAAAATGAAAACCATGGGAGAAAGACAAATCCATGTTAGCACTCACATTAAAGAAGGAAAGTTTGTCTCCTGAAGAATCACTGTTTGCTTTTATGAGTCTATGAAAGACAGCAATGTTTTCTCTACCTTGACTTGTGTAAGAAAACTCGGTTAAATTTTATATTTGATTTCAGTTTATTTCCTTAGCTTAGGTTTTTAGCTACTAGCCTCTCCCTTACAATAACATTGAAAACTATCCAAAATTAGGTAACTGTGCTTTGTTAGCTTCATATTTTGGGGAGAAGTGGGAAGAAGATGAATAATGAAGCATTATACTAAGAATGGAAGAAGACATGCACTGGCCCAGGATAGGAGAGCTGAAAAGAGACTTTCTCAACCTCAATCTTCCCAGAAATAATTGCCACTTCAGGAAACAAAGCCCAAGGACAACATAAAATAGCTTTTTACTGAAAAATGTATAAATGTATAACATTTTAAAAATTAAAATGTTTACAATATAGAAGTTATCTGAAACAAACACAGAAATAGCATCTGAGTGGTAGGCACACAGTTCTTTTTCTGTACATTTTGAAATATATCATAATTTTATTTTGTTTTTATTTTTTTAACTCCTACAGCTCACATGTCATAATTTTGAAAACAGCATCCAAATTGTGGTTGGCCATGGTGGCTCACACCTGTAAACCCAGCACTTTGGGAGACCGAGGTGGGCGGATCATGAGGTCAGGAGATCAAGATCATCCTGGCTAACAAGGTGAAACCCCGTCTCTACTAAAAATAGAAAAATTAGCCGGGCATGATGGCGGGCGCCTGTAGTACCAGCTACTCGGGAGGCTGAGGCAGGAGAATTGCTCGAACCCAGGAGGCGGAGCTTGCAGTGAGCCGAGATTGCGCCACTGCACTCCAATCCGGGTGACAGAGCCAGACTCTGTCTCCAAAAAAAAAAAAAAAAAATCAAATTGCTGGGAGAGATGATCAGCTAGAATGATCATGAGAAGTCCTGAACAGCCTGAATGGACCCTGATTTTGTCATATAAACAGCTCATATTTTGAATCTGAAGTCAGGCAAGATTAAGGTAAGAAACAAAAGTGTTAATCCTACTTCTGCATTTCTGTTGTCATTCAGACATTTATAGAGCTCCACAGTATACCCTGTGCTTTTGCAGTATGCCAGGACCACATTACACCTGGTCCTTAAGTACCTAAGAGTGATCCAAACAGACATAGTCCCTGCCTTCCCCTGAGCTTCTAGTCTAGTGGAAGGAACACAAAGAAGTAATCTAACAAATGGATGAATAACTACACATAGTGATAAGTGTTCTGGGAAGACGAACAAAAACAAATGGTATAGATAGAATACAGTGACAAGAGGAGCACTGCCCAATTTCGATGGGGGGATTACAGATCTATGGGTCTATGTACAGACTACAGGTTTTTGAGGAAGTTCTATTTAGCTGAGAACTGAAGGATAAGAAAGAAGAGAAGAAGCAATGTTCCAGGCTGAGGTGACAGTGTGTGCAATGGCGTGAAGCAGGACAGGCTGTCAAAGTCCCAAGTGCAGAAGACATCCAGTGTCTGGTGCATGTCACTAAGGAGGAAAAGGAGCTCCAGATGAGGTTCAGGAGGTAGACAGGGGCCAGGCCACTCAGAGACTTGGACATACATTAAGGAGTTAGCATTTTTACCAAAAATAAATATGGCAGCCACTAAATGTCTTAGTGCAAGGAAGTGACATGCTCTGAGTACATCTTGAAAAAGATTGCTCTAGCTGCTGTGTACAAAATGGGCTTGGAGGTTGGTAAGGATGAAAGCCAGGAGATGAGTGAGAACAGGGATCAGCAAACTGTAGTCTGCAAGCCAAATCTGCTGCACCGCCTGTTTTTGTAAGTAAAGTCCTGTTGCAACACTGCACACTCATTTGTTTATGTATTCTCTCTGGCTACTCCCACACACCACCACCTGAGTTCAGTTGCTCCAACAGAGACTATATGGCCTACAAAACCCAAGAAATATTTAGGTTTTGGCCTTTTGGAAAAAAAAAAAAAAAAGCCAACTCCTGAGCTAAAAGTCTGTAGCAGTAGTCAAAACGCTGGATGATGGTAGCTAATCAGCATTAGTCCAACAAGAACTATTCAGCACCTATTGTATGCCAAGGAGACAACCAGATCCCCGTAACTATAAATACTATATAAGACTAGGTCTCTATCCTCCAAAACTCTCCATCTCATAAGACCCATCTTTAGAAAATTCTACTTTTCCAGTGCCTCAACCATTCTTCCCAAAACTGCAAGTCTGCCTGGAGTTCTAGTCTCTCTGTAAAGTTTTCCCTTACTTACACCTTACTCTGGGTTTTGAACTCTAGCCCTAAGTATCTCCTATGTCAAATACTTTGGGTATAATTATACTGAGCATATTTGTGGGTTTGGATAAAAAAACATTTTCCCCTACAGTTATGAACAATCTTCTCCACCTTTTCTCGTAACCTCCAAGGCACCACTCAAGCCTACACAAAGAGAGAACCCCAGCTCCAAGGCTACAGTAGTTCATTCAGAGATGGACTAGGACCCTAACAATCTTCTCCAGAGGTGAATGGTGGGAGGGTGGGTTCTGCAGGAACAGGTAAGAAAGACTGCCTTTTGTCCCTGCTGTGATGGTACTAGAAGGCTATGAGTTTGGGGTAGCCAATGATTCCACCAAATGTGCTCATGCAGACCAACACAGAGTCTGCCTTCAGTGAGCAGGGAGACAGGGGAGAAGGAAGCAGGCTGAGAGCTGGGAGTCCCGATGGCTTCCCTGACCCCTGCATTCCACAGTACCTCTCATCCTTCCTATTTGCAGAAGCCAATAAATCTTAATGTTTTGCTGATTGAGTTTCTGCCATTTACAACAGAAGGAGTCCTATCCCCTATAACAGCCTTCATCAAATAGGCAATTATCTCTACCAAAAGATGACCAAGTCAGGGCCATTTGGTATCTCTACAACTCTTAGCTTGGCGCCCGTGTGGGAGACCAAAATAGGCTGGCCCAAAATATGAAGGGCTGTTTAGTTAATAATGAAGAGGAAGCAGGTGCAGGAGAGTCCTCTGCCCTCCCTCTGCCTGTTTAAAGGTAGAACATCAATTTACAAAGAAAAAAGGTGTCCCCTTCACCTGCCCCTTACACCAGGGAGAACAAAGTTAATCACCAACTTTGGTTCCTTTTCAGCCTGCAGATGGTACAAGCTTTACTAATGAGCCTTTATCTGCCTTTATATGGTGCTGCCCCTAAAGACTCAAAGTTCTTTTCCTTCATCTCACCACTTCTCTAAAAATGTACTGCTCTTTGTTGAAGATCCTGTATAAACTAGAATTCAAAGCCACCACTTCGAGAACAACTTATTCTCTGGGTGTCTCCCACGTATATATGAAATATACATGTTACTAAACTTCTGTTTTTCTCTTGTTCATCAGCCTTTTGTTTCAGGGGATCCATTACAAACAAGAGCCTGTGGGGTTGTTCTTCCCCTACCCTAGGGAAATTCAGATGACTGGCACACTGGAAACTGACTGGTTGATGGACACGTAGGTCCTTCACACTTTGCCTGGTCTGTTAGGGCTTTTCCCATAACCAGCTTTCGCCTGGGAAAAGAAACCTGGAAAGGGTCTGGTACAAAACCAAGATACTGTGCCCTCTAATAGCTGTGATGTTGTCTTGGCCTGTACCTTGCTGTGTGATCTCAGATAAGTCCTCCTCAACTTCCCTATGTATAAAAGAAAATTGGCCTTCCTGAGCAAACTTCCATATTCTCCGATTCCTTGTGCTTAGGTTATGGTTCAATTCTTCCCCAAAAAGGAACATTTTTAGCCCATCATTTTGGGGCCAAGGTGACTGTTTTCATAGAGTATTACTTGATTTTGTTCTGGAAAAGTTAATCTCTGCACCACACACAGAAGCAGGAGTCTGTTATTTACATCGCGCTTCTCATTCCCTCCTACACTTCAAGCTCCACACACCAGACAGGGACTGGTTACGGGGAATGAGAACACTTGGTTTTTTACTATGGTTATGTGTGTCCCATGAAAGACCTCAGGGGCTTCTTGAAAAATGTGACAAGGAAATATGAAAAGATTTACAAATGTCTTAGAGGCCAGCATGACCAAAAGGAATTCCAAACCTGGCTGAAAGTGTTATTTTCCTCTTTTCTAAGAAAGCACCTTGTTAAAAATAAATAAAAACTGATCAAAAAGTTATCTGGCAATGGGGCCAGGCATGGTGGCTCATGCCTGTAATCCCAGCACTTTGGGAGGCCAAGGCAGAGGATCTCTTGAGCCCAGGAATTTAAGACCAGCCTGGGTGACATGGCAAGACCTCATCTCTATGAAAAAATTTAAAATTTAGCCTAGCATGGTGGTGCGTGCCTCTGGTCCCAGCTACTTAGGAGGCAGAGATGGGAAGATTGCCCGATCTCAAGAGGTCGAGGCTGCAGTGAGCTGTGCCCATGCCACTGCACTCCAGCCTGGGCCACAAAGCAAGACTCCATCTCTTTTAAAAACAAACAAAACCCAGAAGTTATCTGGCAATGGTTTCTTGTTTCCTATCCTTAGCCCAATTTCTCACAAACCTATCACAGCTACAGTGCAGGGCAAGATCATCACAGTGTTTCTCAGCTGGGACACTATTAGCATTTTAAATGAGATAATTCTTTGTGCTTCAATGTGCCCTGCATTGTAAGACATTTACTTTCCTCAATAAATGCCCAGAGTCCAACCTCACTGTGACATTCCATCAAAACATACCCCTGTGCATTGCCAATAACCATGGCGGGGGGCCAGTACCACCTCCTAATCATGCTCTTTTTATAAATGGGTTAAATAACATCCAGAGATGTGACATGACTTCCCCAAGATCACACAAACAAAAGGGTCAAGGCTGGATCTGAAGCTGCATATTCGGACATCCAGTCCAGTGATCTTTATACTACCTTATCCCATCTATAATATCTGTGGGTTTCAATTCTACAGCTTGATGCTGCTATAAAGCTTAGAACCAACTTATTAATATTAATACCAACCATTACCTCCCTATTATAATTTAACTGCACTTAATACATTGTTACACTGTAGTAAGCAACTTTTTTCGTATTCATGAGGGTCTTCGTTACCTTAAGTAGCCTCATCATGCTTGCATTTGTTCATGGACAAAGGATAGCCTACCACAATCCAAAAGCAACATTCTAATTCTTATCCATTGGCTCTAAAGGAGCAGACAGGAGTTGATAGCAATATACCCAGAAGGCAGAGATCAAAGATATTCAGCAGCTCAGAAAGCTATGTTGCCCATAAAATCATAGCATTTCTGACATTTGGAGCCCTTCTGGGTCAATGTTTTCTCCTGCATTGCTCCTACTAGGTGACTCCCCTACTAAGAGTAAGGCGAGTTTTTACCAGTAATAAAGTATCATGACTAAATATGCTGAGCTCCTATCTGTTACAGCTCCCCAAATCCCATCCTGTTACTAAATTCTAGAGGAGATATGAAAAGAAAGATGCTATATTACAGTTAGTGGTATCTGTATTACACTGTCCTGCTACGTTTAAGTCACTGGCAACAAGGACAGAAAAATCTGTCCGCACATAATCTGGCTCTGACTCCACCTCACGCTCGCGCACACCTAATCCATCAAAACTGTGCAAAGGTGAAAAAGGACAGAGCCTTCAGGACTCTGTGTTCTCATGGTATTTTCAGAGCAATTCATGAACCTCTTTTAATGCATTTGCCTCCTCCGAGATGTGCTTCAGACAAGCCCACATGATCAATAATCAAGTGATGCCCCGTCACTTTTTCGGAGTTTTGGTAGACCAGCA
The DNA here is from genome assembly GCF_003255815.1 of Theropithecus gelada. Classification (NCBI taxonomy): domain Eukaryota; kingdom Metazoa; phylum Chordata; class Mammalia; order Primates; family Cercopithecidae; genus Theropithecus; species Theropithecus gelada. The sequence continues at coordinate 153,430,053 of NC_037673.1, forward strand.
GGCCTGGAGTTGCATTTTAATAGCAAGACTCATAATCCAGGGAGTGGTTTTTCTGCATAAGAATATTGGAGACAGGAAAAACAGACTGATTTAGAAGTTTAACATGATGTGAAAAGTTTGAGTACTGCTTAGCCAAAAGCATTTAAAGCAGTAAGTACAATTGCATGGAGATGCTAATTTATAGCTAAAAACCATCAGGGAAAAATGGGGAAAAAATGTGCATACCCCAGAGAAAATATGTGGTAATGGCAAGGTGGGGTTTTTCCCCGCATTTTTAGTTGTGCTATTAGGAACTCATTAGGAGTCAATTAACATTTAATTTCTCTAAAATACCCAATTACACTTTTGTTGTCCGGGAACATAATGTTTAAAAATATTTCTTCATATCATATGGGTCACTTCAAACAAAACTACGTCTTTCCTCCCCACTTCCACCACCACACACCAAGAGGATCAATTGTGGGTTTCAAGTTCCAAAAGCCCCGTTTCTATTTTTGAGAAAAATCTTCCAGGGGAACCAGAGAAGCTTGTCTGAGTGCTATAAAAATGCTGGCAGCTAAGCAGAATGCCCTCTTAATCTCTCCTCCTTTTGTAAAGCTGAGCGCTACCCAAAGTGTTTATCCAAATTCATTCTTCACCAAATACTTGTTGCAAACAAGGAAAAGGCACACAGAAATTTACTGTTAGCAAGGAGAGTAAAAAAAATAAATAAATATTTCGTGAGAGAGGGGAAAAAATAAGACCCTAAAAAATGCAATTATCTGGCATGCCTTAAAGCTAGTCATAACTATGTTAAATTACTTTGCATATAAATATCAGTTATCCCAATGGGAAAATGTAAAACCCAAAGAGAAATGCCTAGCAATGATTGAGTTATAAATCTGGCATTATTGTTGGTAGATTTATGCAATAGAAAAATGCATAGCACCCTATCCTACACTCCCAATCCACCTTTCAATTCTCTCCTCTGAAGCACACTGGCAAAGTACAACTTTCTGGTGGTTAAAAACAACAACAGTAACAAACAAAAACCACCAACAACAAAACTTGAAAGCAAATCAAATAACTGCATCGGATAAAAAAAAAAAAATCAATAAGACTGATCTTCAACTCAATTATTTCCCCTCTAAGGATGAATGTCTTTCACAATGAAGTATTTGTAAAGACTCTATTGGTATGTATCTGTGTGTGTATATATATAGTTCGCTTGAACATAGCATCATCTCTCAGCCCATGCCACTATTTCATTCTTTTCCTCCCAAAGCCTGCCTCCATCTCCCAAGAGATAGTAATCAGAAAATAATCAGAGAAAAGGTTGTTATCTTGTAGCAAACTGCAGATGGTAAAGGAGCAGTACATCTTATTTTGAAAAGCTTGCCAGAATGTGGACAGAAGGGTTTTCAAAGCTTAAGTCAATAAACTTCAATAAGCTGAGCTCCAGTGTTTTTTGACTAATTAATAAAGGAAAATGCCAAATCATCTGACCTCAAGTAATCAAAATCCTCAAGCAAAATAAAATCCTGTTTTATTCCCTTGACTCCAATTTTCAGTGTGTAAACCAGCCCAGGGCAAAGCATGCCTTGTGCTACCAAACCTTTTTATTATTTTTAATATACATGGGGGACTATTGTTTAAATAAATACCAAGCTATATTATAAGAAACATCAATATTGTAAGATTAAGGTCAGGTGCAGTGGCACATGCCTATAATCTCAGCACTTTGGGAAGCCAAGGCAGGAGGATCACCGGAGTCTAGGAGTTCAAGACCAGCCTGGGCAACATAGCGAGACCCTGTCTCTACAAAAATGTTAAAAAAAAAAAAAAAAAATTGTTGGGTGCAATGGTGTGTGCCTGTAGTCCCAGCTACTCTGGAGGCTGAGGCAGAATTGCTTGAGCCCAGGAGTTCAAGGTTGCAGTGACCTACAATGGTACCACTGCACTCCACCAAGGGTGACTGAGCAAAAACAATTTTAAAAAATAATATTAAGCCAGGTGCGGTGGCCTGTAATCCCAGCCCTTTGGGAGGTTGAGGCAGGCAGATCCCCTGAGGTCAGGAGTTCAAGACCAGCCTGGCCAACATGGTGAAACCCTCTCTACTAAAAATACAAAACTTCACTGGGCATGGTGGCACACACCTGTAGCCCCAGTAAGAGGTGACAATGTGCTAGCAGCCCTCACTCTCAGCACCTCCTCAGCCTCCGGCCTCAGCGTCCACTCTGGCAGCGCTTGAGGCGCTCTTCAGCCCACCACGGCACCATGGGAGCCCCTCTCTGGGCTGGCTGAGGCCGGAGTCGCGTCCCTCTGCTTGTGGGGAGGTGTGGAGGGAGAGGCGCGGGCAGGAACCAGGGCTGCGCTCGCGGGCCAGTGTGAGTTCCAGCTGGCACAGGCGTGGGCTCGGCGGGCCCTGCACACGGAGCGGCCAGCCGGCGCCGCGGGCCCAGGGAAGTGAGGGGCTTAGCACCTGGGCCAGCAGCTGTGGAGGTTGTGCCAGGTCCCCCAGCAGTGCCAGCCCACCGGGGCTGCACTCAAATTCTTGCCAGGCCTTAGCTGCCTCCTCGCGGGGCAGGGCTCGGGACCTGCAGCCTGCCATGTCTGAGCTTCCACCCTGCAGTGGGCTCCTGTGCAGCCTGAGCCTCCCCGACGGGCACAGCCCTCTGCTCCGTGGCACCTGGTCTCATGGACAGTCCAAGGGCTGAGGAGTGTAGGCGTGCCTCTGAACTGGCCGGCAGCTCCACCTACAGCCCTGGTGCAGGATCCACTGGGTGAAGCCAGCTGGGCTCCTGAACTGGATGGGGACTTGGAGAACTTTTATATCTAGCCAAAGGATCCTATGTGCACCAATCAGCACTCTGTATCTAGCTAACCTAGTTGAGACTTGGAGGACTAGCACTCTGTGACTCTGTGTCTAGCTCAAGGATTGTAAATGTACCAATCAGCACTCTGTGTCTAGCTCAGGGTTTGTAAATACACCAATTGGTATTCTGTATCTAGCTAACTAGCACTCTGTGACTCTGCCTCTAGCTTAAAGATTGTAAAGGCACCAATCAGCACTCTGTCAAAACGGACTAATCAGCTCTCTGTAAAATAGACCAATCAGCTCTCCATAAAATGGACCAATCAGCAGGATGTGGGTGGGGCCAGATAAGGGAATAAAAGTAGGCTGCCTGAACCAGCAGTGGTAACCCGGGTGCCTTCCACACTGTGGAAGCCTTGTCTTTTGTTCTTTGCAGTAAATCTTGCTGCTGCTCACTTTTTGGGTCCACGCTGCCTGTATGAGCTGTAACACTGACCTCGAAGGTCTGCAGCTTCACTCCTGATAGCGAGACCACGAACCCACCAGAATGAAGATGCTCCAGACACATCTGAACATCTGAAGGAACAAACTCTGGACACCCCATCTTTAAGAACTGTGACACTCACCACAAGGGACTACGGCTTCATTCTTGAAGTCAGTGAGATCAAGAACCCACCAATTCTGGACACACCAGCTACTTGGGAAGCTGAGGCAGGAGAATCACTTGAACCTGGAAGACAGAGGTGGCAGTGAGCTGAGATTGTACCCCTGTACTATAGCCTGGGCAACAGCCAGGTTCTGTCTCAAAAAAATAAATTTTTAAAAAATTTAATGAAAATTTATTATAGCCTCAGGACTCACCCAAACCTCTGTCAGGGCTGATATTACATGTTACTTAGCAGCATGAAGCAACCTGGCCTGGGGATTTCCAGGAGATGAGACCACCTCAGCACAGATCCAACTCTGACAAATCTTAAAACAAAGCTTACCCTAATAAGAATAGCTTAAACTCCCTTTACAAGCAAAACACCTGGTAACCGACCGAGACTGAATACAGGTATCAGACAGGGGAATGATCCCCTGAAATTCTACAAATGGTCTCCAGCTGTAAAAAGGAATGAGATCATGTCCTTTGTAGGGACATGGATGGAGCTGGAAGCCATTATCCTCAGCAAACTAACACAGGACAGAAAATCAAACACCACATGTTCTCATAAGTGGGAGCTGAATGATGAGACCACATGGACACAGTGGGGGAACAACACACAGTGGGGCCTGTTGGAGGTTGGAGTGAGGGAGAATAGCGAATGGATGCTGGACTTAATACCTAAGTGAGGGGATCATCTGTGCAGCTAATCAGCTAATCACCATGGCACACATTTACCTAAGTAAAAATCTGCACATCCCGCACATGTGCCCCTGAACTTAAAAGTTGATGGAAAAAAAAAGAAAATCCAGAAAATGGCAATCCCTATTGTGGTTTATTAAGGATATGGAGTTTTTTAAATAGTTGTGTGGTTTTTTTTTTTTTTTTTAAGGATGAAAAGGAGTGAAACAAACTAAAAAGTGAAGAAGATTCAGATTTGAGCCACTATTCTGACCATTTTGGTAGAGTAGAGGCCCCTCTGGGAAAAAGCAAGAGCTAAGCCTGGAAAGACAGTACAGATGAGATGGATTGGGGTTGGGTGGGTGACAGCTCACAGAGCCCATTCAATGCTCAGCTAAGGAGTGGCAGTGTATCCTCTGGGCTGGGTGAGCAATTAGAGGTTTTGGAGACAGAGAAGGCCTTAATTTGAGTTGTGTTTAGAAAGTTCTCTGGAAGCATTCATTATTGATGAACTGACCATAGGCAAAAAGGCCAGCCAGGGGACCACTGTGGCCACACAGAGAGCAGATAATGAGGGCCACTGTGGCCACACAGAGAGCAGATAATGAGCAGATAAAGGGTCAGCAGAAGCTGACAAGACAGTGGGGATGTGGGAAGATGGATATGAGAAAGCGCTGGAAGGAGACGCTAGACAATTGGATACTGTCTTTGGAACATGCTGACTTCCAAGTGCCAGTGAGGTGTGAGGGTGGAAATGGCTAGCAGGCTGTTGGAAATACTCAGAGAACAGGGTAAAATTCACCAAGTTTATGCCAGGCTTCAGACGCTTTTAAGTAGATATGATGTAGGGGCACTGAGCAAATTCATATGCACAAGCAAACCTGGGCAACCTGCTGCAGAAACACAAACAGAAAAGAACAAATGGCTGCGAGGAGTCACTCTGCTCAGTCAGCCAAGCTGAGAAATGGCTTCACATGAGCCTCAGCTTCATTCATTTAGTAAAATCTTCCCCCTTATCCTCAGGTCCCTCAGCAACAGTGCCTGGCCAGCAGTTAGGTTAATCCAATCACCTGTGGCCTCTCTCCCTCGGTGAGGGAATTGTCAGCTTATAAACGCTGCTGCTGAAGCAAGGGGCAGCCTCTCCCCGGCCCCTAGAATATGTTCATTATTCTGCTCCCCTCTCAGCACATCTCTGCACACTTTAACACGGACTGTTCATTCCCCTACCAAAATGAGAGTCTTCTTAGTCCTCCCTCTCTTCATGGCCCTCAATTTGGGAGAAATCTCTTCCTCTCAGCAACAATGTCTCAAAAACTCAAGACGAGACCCCACAGCTGAGAGCCGACTAGCTTTAAGAGACTGCATTTCACCTAGTTTCAGGAACCACACACTTCCTTCCCTTTCTCCCATTCTATTTTTGAAAACTACAGGTTAAAAACACTGGGAAGCATCCTGAATGCCCATCAGTATGTGAGCAGTTAATAAAGTCTGGATTCTCCATGCAGTCAAGCACTATTCACTTAAAAATAAACGGCACAGGCCAGGCACGATGGCTCACGCCTGTAATCCCAGCACTTTGGGAGGCCAAGGCAGGCAGATCACGAGGTCAGGAGATCGAGACCATCCTGGCTAACATGGTGAAATCCCATCTCTACCAAAAATACAAAAAAATTAGCTGGGTGTGGTGGCGGGTGCCTGTAGTCCCAGCTACTTGGGAGGCTGAGGCAGGAGAATGGCATGAACCCAAGAGGTGGAACTTGCAGTAAGTCGAGATCACGCAACTGCATTCCAGCCTGGGCGACAGACTGAGACTCAGTCTCATAAAATAAAAGTAAATGACGCAAACGTATGCCGATACGGAACCATCTCCATACTCACTGTTAAATGAAGACAACATGGCAAAACTGTGTACACTACATTCTACCATTTGAGCCAGGAAAGGGACTCTAGCTGCTCATATTTGTATCAAAAAGCTCTAAACACTGTTTTTAAATAAGAGATCAATTTCAGAATGCAGTGCCCATAGGTTTGCCTCAGTCCCATATGACTTAGGGGGAAAGAAACTTACAATAAAATTATCTCAGTCACCACTTCTTCTATCATACGAAAACTGATAAAAAACTAGTTTTCTGCTAATGTTCTATTACCAGGATACCACTTTTTTTTTCCAATTGCACACAAAGAGATTATTAACTATGTGATTTTATTCCAGTAGGGCTGTTCAACATTGTGCTTCCACCATCCACAGAAGTTAAATAATGAGTTATAAATGCCACAATCATAATGAAATTCTCAGAATGAATTTCTCTAAGTTCCAAAATAGGTTTTCCTGGCAGCATGGAGGATGCCGAGAGGGAAGGCAAGCATTCATGGTGGAAATGTCTCATGTACTCAATTTGATTTTATAGAGCAATGGAAGCCCCCAAAAACCTCAATCTCAGAATTTAGCCTAATTCCATTCAACAAATACTGTTGAGCCCCAGTGCCTGGGAGAGTTTAGAATTAAATGCAGTAGGAATCATTTGCCATGTTTGGCCAGGCGCGGTGGCTCACGCCTGTAATCCCAAGCACTTTGAAAGGCCGAGGCTGGCAGATCACTTGAGGTCAGTAATTCAAGACCAGCCTGACCAACACGATGAAAACCCATCTCTACTAAAAACATTTAAAAACATTAGCCAGGCATGGTGGCAGACACCTGCAATCCCAGCTACTCAGAAGGCTAAGACAGGAGAATCACTTGAACCCAGGAGGTAGAGGTTGCAGTAAGCTCAGATCATGCCATAGCACTCCAGCCTGAGCAACTGAGTGAAACTCTGTCCATCTAAAAAAAAAAAAAAAAAAAAAGAGGAATCATTTGCAATGATGCTTGCTGCCAAATTACCTTACCTGGAGCCTCTGTGGAACTTTCACACAAACAGAGATTTGTTAGCAAACTCCGACCTGGGCAACTCTCCCTGTGCAGAGTGGAAATAGGGCTATAAATAGCTGCTCCAGCCTCATTCTGACTATGATGAGTTCACGAGGGATCTGGGAGGCCCTGCATCCCAGAGGCCCTGATGAGTCCATCAGGTGCAGGTCATTGAGAGGCAGAAGGCATGCACCAAGTCCCGGGAGTGGCTGATAAGGGCTAAAAGCTGAGCCTGGGTCCTGACTGCAGTAGGGATTAGTAAGCCGTTTCAGTGCTATAATAGCATCTGAGAACTTATTAGAAAAGTAGAATCATGGGTCCTATCCAAGCCCTGAAGGATCAGAATCTGCATTTTAACCAGATCTCAAGGGATTCATATGCATAATGAATTTGGGTAGCCCTAATGTTGAGTAGCACTAATGATAAATGCTTGCCGTGTTGAACACAAATAAGCAAGAATGAAGAGTCCCGCCCTTTTCAATCTAGCCATGTAAAATGTTCAAAACTTACTTTCTCAAATCATGGCATGATGCAGATGCTTTGGAAAGATACTTCTGCAGAGAAGCATGGCATCCCCAGTTTACTCCAGGTCAAGGGGAGGGGAGCTGCAACAAAGGCTCTATTCCTAGCTTCCTCGCGTCTCCATCTGATGGCAGGCAAGTTCTTTTCTTTTTAATGTCTGTTTTCATTGCTATAAAGCAGGCAAGTTCTTTGCCCTTTCCAGAGAACTCATTTCCCCAACATGTAACGTGAAGATTTCATAACTAGACCATCTTCTAAGCACCCTCCTAGGCAGTGACAGTCTCCAGTCTACTCATGAGAAGAACTGTCTCTGCTGTGAGGTCTCCAGATTCCAGATAAAAACATCCTCAACCTCTCCTTTTCATTGACCCTTGAATTAGACAAGCCCTTTCTTGCTGGAGCCCTCCTTTGATCTTTTTGCCTTTCTTGGTTGTGTTTAGTACCCTTTACTCTGCCAGAGGACCTCCCTTTTACTTTGAAGCCAGCTGGTCTGTTTCCTGGACTCTTTTCTTCAGTGAGTCATGTTAGACATGAATGCCTGGAAGTCTAAGCTTTTATCAGGAGAACAGACTCCCAAAAAGAAAGATCACACACAAATACACATTTGTGAAGATGAGTAGTTTATCTTGTTTGGTATTTGTCACATTGTTAATCATCTTAGTTTTCCACAACCCACAGTGGCTATAACACAGCTGATTATTCTTTACATAGAATCCTAGGGTTAAAAAGTTCTCCTTAAAGATCAAGTACCCCAAATTTTATTTCATTATCCCCTTTACATTACCCTGACACATTATCTTTCAGTATCCATTTGACCACCCCATAGAGGCAACCAGTAGTATTCCACTTTCTCTCTGGAAAGTTTGTTCAGTTTATGAATCACAAATCTTCCCTCCAGTCCCTTCTACTCACTGGGACTGGTTCTTCTTCACAAAGCCTCAGCACACCCCTCTTCTTCAGAGGAGCCATCCAGTTATTGTTCTCCAGTTATTGTTCTCCTGTTAAGCATCCCAGTTCTTCCATCATTGTTTAAACTCTCTTTAGTAGGTTCACATCACTTTTAAAGAGTAGCACCTGGACTTGAAATCAGTATTTCAGGGATAGAAAAGAGCAGAACCCAATCATGAGTGTTTTGCTCATTCTCTTCTTTGCAAAGGAACTGAAACTATTATGTGGCAGGATGATTTACGGACATACTAGTTAACGTTTTATTTTTCCTGTTCATCACACCATGCCATCTAGACCAATTAGTGAGACCTTTGTGCTCCCATACCTCAGGGGAGGTTTGTGTTGCAAAGTCAAGAGCTATGCTGTCCTCCCAACACTAGCATACTTGACTTTGGTTTCCCAGGATCTTCTACACCTTGGCAAACTCGAGGGATGGCAAGGAGAGACAGCAATGCCTTTGAAGCAAGAGAACAAAGAACAGATGCCCCAAGAATGGAAGGAGATGAGGGTGATCCACAGGGTACTGGAAACCTTTGCAAGTGTGGTAATTAAGAGATGTGAACGATGTTGGATAGGAGAATGGCTCTCTGGGGAAACTAGGGAGGCCGGGCTGTAGTCATTGGAGATTCCACCCAAGCTTGGCAAAAAAAGCAACTGAAACATTTCTCTCCAAGAGACCCCACCTACCCCACCTCAGGCTTGGTAATGAAGAGGCCATGATGGATCGAAAATGAAGGAGCCTTTCCACCATTTTCTGGCCACAACTTACCTCTCCAAAACTTGGATGTGACCCCTGGAAAGGGGAGGGGAGCCTTCAAAAATCACTGAAGGCTACTTTTCTTACAGCCCTTCTGTAGGTTTAAGGTCTGATTTAGAGGAAATGAAATACTTTAATTTTTTTATACTTGCACTTACCGTTTAAATTGTATTTCCATTATAACTGTGTAAAGTATTGTGAAGGGACTCAAAGGAAAGGCTTCCTGTCTCAATGAAAGTACTGTCCAATCTGGAGATAGTTAGTACTTTGATTTTTCTTGGTGATGACAGGAATTGTAACCTAATATAAAGCAATGTGACCCCTTGTCATGTCATTTTAAATCTCTTTATCTTATTTCCCTCCTCTAATAAACAGAAGTAAAAATGCAATACATAAAATTACTGGTAGAATTCTGCATTCCCATGCAAATGGACATGTTAAATTTTCACTAACCATAGGATTTGTTTAGGATATGGGTTCAAAGCTTAGACTCCAGGCCAGAGCACCTGTGTTTAAACTCGGTTCTGTGAGTCTCTGTGTGGCTCTGGGAAGGCTAGTTACCCTCGCAACACTTCAGCTCCTTCATCTATAAAATGGGGATAATATCAGTAGCTAGTTTGCAGGGTTTTGTGAGAATTAAATAATATCCATATAATGTTCTTAGCAAAGTACTTGCTACGCACTAAGTAATAATTAACTATTCTACATCGAGGAAATTGAGGTGAAAACATTTTGCAAAATTAAGCACATCACACAAATGTAAGTCATCATTGTTAAGCACTTACTATTCCAGTTGATTTGAAATTTTCTCATTTTTCAAAATAAATTAAACATCTGGACCTAAAACATATATAATTATAACAACAAAAGGAGAGAAAATATTTAAATGCACAGATGGGTAATGTTACTTATATTGGCCTAAAAATGACCCAACACTGTGATATAACTCAGATCTGATTTCCATAAATATTCATGGATGATTAAATTATAGAGTTATAGTACTAAAAACTTTTTTTGTGCATGTATGTCTGAATGTGAACATCTTTCTTTTTTTTTTTTTTTTTGAGACATGCTATCGCCCAGGCTAGAATGCAGCAGCATGATCTCAGCTCACTGCAACCTCCGCCTCCCGGGTTCAAGCGATTCTCATGCTTCAGCCTCATGAGTAGCTGGGATTACAGACATGTGCCACCATGCCTGGTTAATTTTTATATGTTTAGTAGAGACAAGGTTTTTGCTATGATGGCCAGACTGGTCGCAAACTCCTGGCCTCAAGTGATCCACCTGCCTCAGCCTGCCAAAGTGCTGGGATTACAGGTGTGAGCCACTGTGCCTGGCTTGGATATGACATCTTTAAAATTAAACAGTTTTCCTTCATCTCCTGGGCCAAAGATAAAAAGGTCTAATTAATTATTCACCCCAGCAAATAAACTCATTACTCAGCCAAGGTTATAATGCGAATCCCGTCAAGAAGCCTTGTTTTGACTAAAAAAAAATAAAAGATAATTTAGTACAAAGTGAATAATCCAGCTCTCTAAAAAATCATTTATTCCAGAAGTAAACATTATAGATTCCTCCATTTAATATGCGTCCCAGACTTGGACGTGTATTAACCACTACATCAGTCCGGCAAGGTGGCTCACGCCTGTAATCCCAACACTTTGGGAAGCTGAGGCGGGTGGATAGCCTGAAGTCAGGAGTTTGAGACCAGCCTGACCAACATGGAGAAAACCCATCTCTATTAAAAATATTAAATTAGCCAGGCATGGTGGTACATGCCTGTAATCCCAGCTACTCGGGAAGCTGAAGCAGGAGAATCGCTTGAACCCAGGAAGCAGAGTTTGCAGTGAGCCGAGATTGCTCCATTGCACTCCAGCCTGGGCAACAAGAGCCTATATCGCTTGACCCTAAGTGATGGCCAATCCAGTGTTCTTAGAGTCTCTTTGAAGTTACCAAGTCCACTGGGCAGAACACAAGCAAAATCAAGTTTTGGAGGAGCCAAGAATTTAGAGTTGGAAGTCTTCAAAGCCAACCTTTCACATAATCTGGGCATCCCTTCCATACCTACTGTGAAGGCTGGTCATCTCCTCTGTGTGGAAAGTACTGTGAATGCAGTGTTCACTACCCATTTTAGTTAAAACTCTTTTCACTTCAAATGGCAGAAAACCCAGTCCAAACTGGATTAAGCAAAATGGAAATGTATTTCCTCATATCACAGACCATGAATCTTCTAGGATCATAATTTCAGTCTTGGCATGATCAAGACTCAGCCAACATCACCAAGATCTGGTTTTCATTCCCATATCTGAGCTCTACTTCTCAAATAGGCTCTCTCCGCGTGATAGCAAAACGGCAGCTGTAGCTTCCCATTCTCTTCTTCAGGGTCAGCAGGAAAAGATCAGCATCATAAATAACTCAAACAAAAGTCTTAGGATTGTGTCTTTTGGTCCTAATTGCCTAACTTGGGTCTTACAGTACCCAGTCACTATTGTCAGGGTTATGGTGGGTTATACAATGCTCTGACTTGCCAGGCTCAGCTGTCAGATGGATGGGGATGAGTCAGTTTCAAGGGAACTACAAATAATAAACGGACAGAAAGGAGGTATCAAAGAAATCCAAATGAGCAAGCATGGGGCTCATTCTTGTTATCCCAGCACTTTGTGAGGCTGAGGCGGGTGGATCACTTGACGTCAGGAGTTCAAGACCAGCCTGGCCAACATGGTAAAACCCCATCTCCACTAAAAATACAAAAATTAGCCGGGCTTGGTGGCACATGCCTGTCATCCCAGCTACTCTGGAGGTTGAGGCAGGAGAATTACTTGAACCCAGGAGATGGAGGTTACAGCGAGTCACGATCACGCCACTGCACTCCAGCCTGGGTGACAGAGCCAGACTCTTGTCTCAAAAACAAGGCCAAATGGAGAAATTGAACAAGTGAATCCTACGTTATTATCAAAATCCTCCTCTTCACAACAATATTCACCACTGTAAATTATTCTAGTAATGTATTTTAGTGAAATAGAAATTATTTTCTGGGATTTCAATTTCCAGTCCTAAATTTATCTTCTGGAATCACATTGAACAAGGCTACTTCCTCTTCCTGATGACAGTCCTTCAACTCTTTGTAGATAGACATCAAATCTAACTCAGTCTACTGTCCTCCCAGTTAAACATATTGCATACAAGGCGGTAGACTTTTTGGACTGAAAATAAATCAATGTATCCTATTGGGTAGACACCAGAGTTGATTTTTTTAATTATTTTTTTTTGTTTGTATTTATTTAATTTTATTTGGAAACAGGGTCTCACTCTGTCACCCAGGCTGAACTACAGTGGCACAATCTCAATTTACTGCCACCTCTGCCACCTGGGCTCAAGAGATCTTCCCACCTCAGTCTCCCACAGGCACATGCCACTGCACCCAGCTAATTTTTGTATATTCTGTAGAGATGAGGCTTCACCATGTTGCCCAGGCCGGTTGTCAACTCCTGGGCTCAAGCAATCCACCCTCCTCAGCCTCCCAAAGTGTTGGGATTACAGGCATGAGCTGCTGTGCCTAGCCTGACATCAGAGTCTTTATGTGCAGATGAAATATAATGTTAGTTTGTATTATTTTTATCTTCATCTTGAAGAAAATAATAATATAATAATAATAAATGTGATAATGATAAGCATTGGCAAGGCTATTGGGGAAATAAACATTATCAAGGAGAATCAGTTCTGGTAATGCTGATTTGGTAATTTGGACCAACCATCCTACATTAGACACACAAAAGATGAACAAAATATGTGAAAATATTTTTTAAATATCAAAAAGTTAATAAATTCAAAATGAATAAAATTCAAACTGAAGAATGTGCTAATCCACGTGAGCTCAAAGTTGCTTTTGTCTTGGAATCATTCTCCAATCTGGAATGAATATCAGCAAAATTGAGCTGAGGTTCTGGCTGCCTCATGTAGCTAGAGAAAAGTGTCCAGGCAGAGGACTCACCAAAGTTAGGGACCTTGATAAACCACTCCTCATTATCAGCTAAGACAAAAAAGGCCACACCCTTAGAGTGAGGGTGAACCAGTAGTAACTCTATTCTCAGATGGGCTTGTAACCTGGTTCCAGGTCATCTAAGTAATTAATTGAACTTAAAGCCTTGAACTTGAATTAAGGTGTGACACAAAAAGGTGCCTGATAGAAGCAAATGTAAGTTTCTGCAGAAGATCACATTATTATCGGCCTCAAATTATTCCTACAAAAAAATTTCCATTGCAATAAGCTCCATACAATCAAAGACCAGGCACACAAGAAATTAAGACACACGAGTAAGAGTCAGCAGAGACAATGACCTCAAATGGTGAAATTACCAGACAAGTATCCTTAGTATCTTCAAATAAATAAAGCTAACTTTGGGGTCCAAGTCCATTTAGTGGAGGGAAATTTTTTTACAGGAATGATTTGAGGCTTGGAATAATGTGTTCTTCGGAAAACTTGCATTTGCTTCTGTCAGGCATCTTTTTGCCCCACATCTTAATTCAAGTTCAAGGCTTTAAGTTTCATAAATTACTTAGATGACCTAGAACCAGGTTACAAATGGTGCTGGAACATGTGGATTTCTACCTGCAAACGAATGCAGTTGGACTCCTACTTGTGTGTGTGTGTGTGTGTGTGTGTGTGTATAATTTTTTAAAAATTTTTTTGAGACAAATCTCGCTCTGTCACCCAGGCTGGAGTTCAGTGGTGCAATCTTGGCTCACTGCAACCTCTGCCTCTCGGGTTCAAGCGATTCTCCTGCCTCAACCTCTGGAGTAGCTGGGATTACAGGCATGCCTGGCTAATTTTTGTATTTTTAGTAGAGACCGGGTTCCACCATGTTGGCAAGGCTGGTCTTGAACTCCTGACCTCAGGTGATCTGCCCACCTTGGCCTCCCAAAGTGCTGGGATTACAGGCATGAGCCACCATGCCTGGTCAACATATTTTTAAAACCTCAAAATGAATCAAGGATCTAAATTTAAGACTAAACCAAAGCACTCTTAAAAGGAAACATTGGGTAAATCTTCAAGACCTTGGATTTGGCAATGAATTCTTTGATAGGATAATGAGGGCATGAGCAATGACAATTAACATTTCTTGATAATGTCCTTTGTACATTGAAGGACATTATCAAGAAAGTGAAAAGATAACCTACAGAATGGGAAAAATTATTTGCAAATCGTATATTTGATAGGATATTAAGATTTAGAATACATGGAGAACTCCGGCAACTCAACAGCAAACAGATAAACAACCTGATTTAAAATTGGGCAAGCAGTTGGAGGGAGGCAGGAAAAAATAAATACACAAAATAAAATGGAAAAGGGATGTGAATAGATCCTTCTCCAAAGAAGATATACGAATGGCCAATAAGGATACAAAAAGATGGTGAACATCATTACTCATTTGACAAATGCAAATCAAAGCCATGAGATACCACTTCACACCTATTAGAAGGACTATGATTTTTTTTTTTTTAAGGAAAATACCGTCCTGGGTGCGATGACTCACACCCGTAATCCCAGCACTTTGGGAGGCCAAGGCAGGTGGATCATTTGAAGCCAGGGGTTCAAGACCAGCCTGGCCAACATGGTGAAACCTCATCTCTTCCAAAGATACAAAAACTAGCCAGGCGTGGTGGCAGACGTCTGTAATCCCAGCTACTCGGGGTGCTGAGGTAGAAGAATTGCTTGAACTTGGGAGGCAGAGGTTGCAATGAGCTGAGATCATGCCACTGCACTCCAGCCTGGGCAACAGAGCAACAGTGTCTATAAAAAAAAAAAAAAAAAAAAGGAAAAATACCAAGTGTTGGCAAGTATGTAGAAAAATTGGAACATTCATACATTGCCGGTGAGACAGTAAAATGGTGCAGCCACTATGGAAAACAGTATGGTGGTTCCTCAAAAAGCTAAGCACAGAATTGCCATATGACCCCATGGTTCCATTCTTATGTATATATCCAAAAAAATTCAAAACAGAGACTCAAACAGATACTTGCATGCCAGTGTATTGCACTATTATTCACAATAGCCAAAGGGTGAAAACAACCAAAGTATCTATCAACAGATGGATGAATAAACAAAATGTGGTACATATACACAATGGAATATTATTCAGGAATATTATTAAAAAGGAATAAAATTCTTATACATGCTAAAATAGAGATGAACCTTGAAATCATTTTGTTGTGTGAAATAAGTCATATACAAAAGGACAAACATTGCATGATTCCACTTACATAAAATAGCTAGAATAGGCAAATCCATAGAGACAGAAAGTAGAAGGATGGTTGCCAGGACCTGAAAGAAAGAGAAGAATGGAGAGTTATTGTTTAATGCTTACAGAGTTTCTGTTTGGGGTGATAAAAATGTTTTGAATATAGGTAGTGATGACGGTTGTGCAATATTATGAATATAATTAGTGCCATTGCATCATGCACTAAAATGGTTAAAATGACAAATTCTATGAAAAATTTAAAAATGTTGACAGGGAACTGGGAACTATAAAAATGATGGAGCAGATTTTAAAAGCAACCAAATACATATAAAATTGCAGAAAATCAATGACAGGAAAAAGTGTTTAAACAGTCCAAAATAAAAAGATGAATTAACTTCAAGAGAGCAAGTGTTAGACTGACGTTGTCTTCTCTGCAGAGATAATCAAACCAGAAGAGTACTGCATTATCATCAAAAGTCTGAAAGAAATTAACTGCCAAACTAGGATTCTAAACCCAGGGAAAATATTCTTTCTAGAATGAAAGTCAAATAAAGATATTTTAAGATAAACAAAACTATCAGAGATGACTACAAATTAATTTGCATAAAGAAAATGCTAGCATGGGTGCAATGGCTCATGCCTGCACTCCTAGTACTTTGGGAAGCCAAGGTGGGAGGATGACTTGAGCCTAGGAGTTCAAGACCAGCCTGGGCAATATAGGGAGACCCTATTTCTACAAAAAAATTAAAAATCAGTTGGGCATGGTGGTGAACAGGTGCACACCTGTAGTCCCAGCTACTCAGGAGGCTGAGGTGGGAGGATTGCTTGAGTCTGGGAGGCAGCAGTTAAAGTGAACCAAGATCACGCCACTGCACTCCAGCCTAGATGTCAGAGCAAGATGCTGTCTCAAAAACAAAGAAATACTAAAGACTGTATTTTAGGGAGAAGAAAAAGAAAAAGAATATCAGATGGAAAGTCAGATATTCAGAAAGGAATAAAGATCACAGAAAGTGGTAAAAACAAAGTAAATGTTGACTATATAAAACCACAACAATAATATCATGTTGAATTAATAAATTTACATATACTTAAAATGCAAGACAATAGCATATATCAAGAGAGGATTAAGTGAAAAGAAAATATTTTAAGGTCCTCAATGGTCCAGGAAGTTAATGGTGTTGATTGACATTAGATTTTGATAAGATAAAGATGTATGTTATCAGTTGTAGAGCAAACACTAAAAAATAGAAATACAGTGTATAATTTTCAACCTAATGGAGAAAAATAATGGGAAATTTTTAAAATATCAATCCAAAGCAGCACAAATAACACAAAATAACATCGTAGATTTAAACCTAAATTTTATCAGTAATTCACTTAAATATAAATAAATTGTTCCATTAAAAGGTAAAGATTGTCAAACTGAGAAGCACATCTAATTGTGTATTGTTTATGAGGAAAACAGGCATTTCATAATAAAATTAATGGAAGTATAAATAGGGATAGTACTTTGGAAGCTTCGAAGATATTTTCAATGAACGAACCACCAAGACTTTAAAGTACCGTTCGAGCCAGCAATTGCACTTATTTCAATTTACCATCCAATTTTGCTCTTATTGCACAAAGATGAACATGTGAGACTGTTATCGCAGTGTAGTCTATAACAGCAGAGGACTGGTCTTCTTGTAACTATTTACCAACAGGAACCTAGTTACATCGTAATAATCTATACAATGGCACATTCTTCAACAGTAAAAAAAGAATGAAGTATATTTTTATGTGCTGATAGAAAACGATATCCAAGCTCTATTACAAAGTAGAAAAGAATAAGATGTCAAGCAATCTGTAGGGTATAATCCTTTCTGTATAATAGAATATATTAATATATATATTTTGCTTGTTCATGAATAAAGCATTTAGGAAGAACACACAAACACATGCCCAAAACAGGCAATGGTGGTTTCCCCAGAGAAGGAGACTGTGGATGGCAGGAGGAAGGGAAAGAGATAAAATATTTAAATTGTGTGTAAAACTTTTATATAATAAAATAACTAATACAAAAATGATTTAAAAATTTTCTTTTGTCACAGTAAGGAGTTTTGCAGTTGAAAGCTGTCTCCTGGCCAGGCACAGTGGCTCAGGCCTATAATCCCAGCACTTTGGGAGGCCGAGGCAGGCAGATCAGTTGAGGTCAGGAGTTCGAGACCAGCCTGGCCAACATGGCGAAACCCTGTCTCTACTAAAAATACAAAAGAAAAATTAGCCAGATGTGGTGGTGCATACCTGTAGTCCCAAGTATTCAGGAGGCTGAGGCAGGAGAATCGCTTGAAACCAGAAGGTGGAGGCTGCTGAGCTCACACCACTGCACTCCAGCCTGGGCAACAAAGCAAGACTCTGTCTCAAAAAATAATAATAATAAATAAAGGTGTCTCCTATTTGGCTGGAGCATCACCTTTGCCTTTTCATTTTCCCTTTCTGCCTATCACACACACTATGTCTCTCTCTCTCTCTCTCTCTCTCTCTCATACACATCATCCACAAAAGTCTTCTTCCTCCAGACCATGCCAGAATCCCAGCTACTCGGGAGGCTGAGGCAGGAGAATCACCCTGAACACTTAGGTAGTGTTCATACTTATAACAACATAGGCCAGAGAAACTTTCTTTTTCTTTTTCTTTTTGAGACAAGGTCTGGAGTGCAGTGGCATGATCTTGGCTCACTGCAACCTCTGCTTCCTGGGCTCAAGTGACCCTCCCACCTTAGCTTCCCAAACAGCTGAGACTACCAATGTTCACCATCGTGCCTGCTAATTTTTTTTTTCCTTCAGTAGAGACGAGGTCTCGCTAAGTTGCCCAAGTTGGTCTTAAACCCTGGGGCTCAAGCTATTCTCCTGCCTTGGCCTCCTAAAGTGCTGAGATTACAGGTGTGAACCACCATGCCCAGCTGCCAGGGAAACTTTAGTCACCACAAATTCAGTATGAAATAACTAGGTGAGATACTGATGTTTTAAAAATGATGTGGTCTTAGGTTGCATTGTAGAATAATGTGATGGCTTTATTCTCTTCTATGGTGGCCAGGCCCCTGCATTCATTTCAAGCAACACTTGGCCAGCTTGATGATTCATGCCTATAATCCCAGCACTGTGGGATACCAAGGTAGGGGGAATCACTTGAGTCCAGGAGTTTGAGACCAACCTGGGCAACATAGCAATGCCCCATCTCAATTGAAAAAAAAAAAAAATTAAAACAAGCAACATCACTTTTAAGAGCCTTATTAAAATATAAATTACATACCATAAATTCACCTATCTTAAGTGTACGATTCAATGGTTTTTAACATATTTACAGAGGTAGTTACTCTAGCTATAATTTAATTTTAGAAGATTTTCATCGCCCCTAAAAGAAATCTAGCACCCATTAGGGTCACTCCTCATTTTTGCATCCTCAGCCGCACGTAACCGAACATTTTTTCTTTTTCTTTTTTTTTTTTTTTTTTGAGATAGGGTTTCACTCTGTCACCCAGGACGGAGTGCAGTGGGCATGATCATAGCTCACTGCAGCCTTGATCTCTTGGGCTCAAATGATCCTCTTCCCTCAGCCTCCCTAACTACTGGGATTACAGGAGTGAGTCATCTTGCCTGGCCATAAGCACTAATCTCTACGTCTCTACAGATTCACCTATTCTAGAAATTTTACGTAAGTGAAATCATACAATATGTAGTCTTTTGTATCTGGCTTCTTTATCATAATGTTTTTGAGGTTTATCCATGTTACATGAATCAGTACTTCTGGTTTTTTTTTTTTTTTTTTTCTTTTTTTGAGACAGAGTCTCACTCGGTCACCCAGGCTGTAGTGCAGTGGTGCAATCTTGGCTCACTGCAACCTCTGCTGCCTGGGTTCAAGCGATTCTCCTGCCTCAGCCTCCCGAGTAGCTGGGATTACAGGCACCCGCCACCACGCCCAGCTAATTTTTGTATTTTTAGTAGAGACGGGGGTTTCACCATGTTGGTCAGGCTGGTGTCGAACTCCTGACCTCAGGTCATCTATCCACCTCGGCCTCCCAAAGTGCGGGGATTACAGGTGTCAGCCACCGCACCTGGCCCGTATATTTTCATTGCCAAATAGAATTCCATTGTACGTTCCACATTGTGTTTATCAGTTTATAAGTATTTGGGTTGTTTCTACTTTTGGCTATTATAAGTAATACTACTATGAGCATTTATCTCCAAGTCTTTGCTGTATCATATAGTAACTATGTCTAACATTTTGTGAAACTGCCAACTATTATCCAAAGCGGCAGCACCATTTTACATTCTCACCAACAACGCATGAAGGTTCCAATTTCTCCACATCCTTCTTAGCACTTGTTATTGTCTTTTTTTAAATTATTACAGCCATCCTAATGGGTGTGAAGTGGTATCTCATTGTGGTTTTGATTTGTATTTTCCCAAGTGACTATTGATGTTGAGCATCTCATGTCCTTAACAGCCATTCATATTATCTGGCCAGAGAAATTTCTATTCAAATTGTAGGCCCCTTTTGAAATTGGTTTATTCATTTTCTTATGAGTAACCCCATCTTAAGAGGGAACAGTGATAAAGCAGAGCACATTCAGACAAAGACTAAGACGAAAGTAAAAGTGTTGTTAGGAGCCAGAAGAAAGAATACGTGGGGGCAGAGAGAAACATGACCATTGTCTTCAAGGGTCTGAAGGGCTGTCATGTGAAAGAGAGAACAAAAGCCTTCTATTTTATTCCAGATGGGAAGAGGGATCATGAGGCAGAAGCCACAGAGAGGCATATTTTTCTTTACTTACGAAAATATGTTTTTTACCAGTTAGAGCCACATAAAAATTAAACAGGAGATAGTGAGTTTCTAGTCCCTGGAAGGATTCAAGAAAATCTGGCTACCTATTTGTCAGAGGTGTTGTAAAACAGACCAACACATGGGAAGAGAAATAGATCTACCTTCATTCAAGAATATTTGAAAACACAGTGAGGCCAGGTGCAGTGGCTCATGCCTGTAATCCCAGCACTCTGGGAGGCCGAGGCAGGTGGATTGCATGAGGCGAGGAGTTCAAGACCTGACTGGCCAACATGGTGAAACTCCTGTCTCTACTAAAAATACAAAAATTAACCAGGTGTGGTGGAGGGTGCCTGTAATCCCAGCTACTCAGGAGGCTGAGGCAGGAGAATCACCTGAACCCAGGAGGCAGAGGCTGGCTGCAGTGAGCCAAAATTGCACCACTGCAATCCAGCCTGGATGACACAGTGAGACTCCATCACACACACACACACACACACACACACACACACACACACAAGTAAAAGAAAAAGAAAAAAGAAAAAGAGTGCTGGCCAAATACTGCCAAGCAATGGAAACAGAGGGCCATGACAGCCTCAGTCAGGTAGGAGTGTTCAAGAAACTCAGCTGTGAAACAGGAGCAATGGCTGAGGGTCCTAGAACTAGAGAAAAAATGGGCACTGTCCTGGGGTTAACTGCAGTGGACTGAGAAAGAGAATAAAATAAGACCTATCCACAGGGTCGAAAGACAAAGATAAATAAAGCTGAGTGAGAGTTCAGAAAAGCATGGCAAGACCAGAGTGGCTAGGAATTGAGATGGCTGATATCAGCCCTGTTTGAATGTGAGCCTCTGAACCACACTCTCAGAGCATGATCCTTTGTCCACCTGCTTCAGAATCCCAGTGCGCGAGGTGGAATTACAGGGCCCCGTCCAGCATCGCAGAATCAGCATCTCTGAGGGTCGGGCCCAGATATGTGCATTTTAGCATGTCCCTGGATCATTCTTATGCTCTTTAAAGGATGAGAACTGCAGGCCAGGAGACACATACTCAGCTTTTGAAACAGAGCAGGAACCCCCAGGTTTGATATTCTGGTTTTGCAAGTATACCAAATGCATCCTCACTGGGAAACTGTGCCGGTCCTGCCAGCAAATATCCATAAACACACACTTATAACTCTAAACTTGCTGGGCCCAGAGAGTGAAGAGCAGCAGCAGCAGCACCTGCTAATCATGGGGCACCTGTCTGTGCCAAGTACTGTGCTGACTGTTTTACTGACATTAACACATTTAATGCTTACTTATGAGGAGGCTACCATTAGTTTTCTCAATTTATAGATTACAAAACTGAGACTGAGAGAAACTGAGCAACTTGTCCTGGGCCACCCAGCTGGGCTATAGCAGCTTCATGTTCTAGGCCAATGTGACTCCCAGACCTGTGCCCTTGCCATTTGCCGACAGGTGGCAACGTTTTTCAACAATAGGTAACAAAGGGTGGTGGAGGGCACAGCATCATCAGCTATGATAAGGCCTTGGCTAATTAAGAAACTTTATTTACCCCGGGATACCCAGGGCATTATGGTGAAGCAAGCCTGTGCTGTCTTTTCTTTTTTTTTTTTTTTTTTTTTTTGAGGCGGAGTCTTCACTCTGTCGCCCAGGCTGGAGTGCAGTGGCGCGATCTCGGCTCACTGCAAGCTCCGCCTCCCGGGTCCGCGCCATTCTCCTGCCTCAGCCTCCCAAGTAGCTGGGACTACAGGCGCCCGCCACCGCGCCCGGCTAATTTTTTGTGTTTTAGTAGAGACGGGGTTTCACCGTGTTAGCCAGGATGGTCTCGATCTCCTGACCTCGTGATCCGCCCGCCTCGGCCTCCCAAAGTGCAGGGATTACAGGCGTGAGCCACCGCGCCCGGCCGTCTTTTCTAATCATCTTGATCCCTGAGCAAAAGGTATTGTCAGCATTTGTAATGTCGTTCAGGCCTTTTTTTCATCTCAGGGAAGAAGGGTCTGAGATTCAGTTTGGGAGATTGAAAATCAAAGCTCATAGGAACAGATTAAAATGATGCAGAGACGTTCTGAATCTGGAGGGAAAAAATGACAGCACTGTGTTGGTGGAGCTGCTGAAGGGAGATAAGACACCAACCTCATCTCAGAGGGAGGAGAGAAGGGGAAAGAAAGAACTAGAACAGAGGGAACAGGATAAACAGGGTGGAGAATGGATATAAGAGGTGGAACAAGGGCAAGGCAAGGGAGGAGGATGGTGAGACCAGGCTTCTCTAAAGGAGAGTGGAACCCAGGCCACTTCCTTTTTTCTTTCTTTCTCTCTCTTTTTTAAGTCTTTTCGTGTATTCTTTAAAAAATGAGAGGTGGCAAAATTTCTAGTATAATTATGTTTGAACCTGATCATTTAATCTCTGTGCTTTAATATATGACCTCATTCGGAGATCTGGGTCTAAATTTGAGTCTCTTCAAAAAGGTGAGACCCAGCCAGATGTGGTTGGCTCATGCCTGTAATCCCAGCTCTTTGGGAGGCTGAGGCCAGAGAATCACTTGAGGCCAGAAGTTCGAGACCAGCCTGGGCAACATGGCAAAACTCTATCTTTACCAAAGAAAAAAAAAAGAAACACAAAAATTAGCCAGGCATGGTGGCTTGTGCCTGTAGTCCCAGCTACTCAGGAGGCTGAGGTGGGAGGATCACTTGAGCCCGGGAGGATCACGCCACTGCACTCCAGCCTGGGTGACAGAGTGAGACCCTGTCTCAAACAAACAATGTAAGACCCAGACCCAAAGAACTTTCTAGCTCCATGCTTTTCACTCCCCACCCATCTCCATATTGGTGGTATTAAGAGAGGCTAGGGATGGAGAACACGTTGATACAGGTGTTAAGAAGAAATCACTCAGGCAGATAGCAAGGGTATGGAACTCCTCAGTGAGGCTTTTCTTTTTAATGAAGAGCAGTCCCAAATCATTTTCTACCAAAGAGCAGCCTGCAAGCTGGGAGCTTGCACGGGTGAATGCCGGCAGAACCAGGGACTAGACATGTTCAAGATGGCGGCTCCATCGTCCCTTCTCTGCCAGCCACATGTACAGTAAGAAGCAGACAAGATGGTCACAATCAAATGGAAAGTGCATTTGCATAAGAAGATTAGGGTGGGGCGACCAGCCTTCCTCGTGCGCCATGTAAACGTCATACCTCATCAAACCAATCTATGAGCCCTATGTAAATCAGACACCGCCTCCTCAAACCGGACTATAAACTTCCGCACATTCACCACCAGCGAGTCTTTTCCACTGGGAGACCCCTTCCTCTATAGAGGAAGCTGTTTCTCTTTCTCTTCTCCTCTACCTATTAAACCTCTGCTCCTAAACTCCCAGTGTGTCTCTGTGTTGTAAATTTTCCTGGTGCGCTGCAAGGAACCCCAGGGTATATACCCCAGGCAACGTAGCCGCTCCAGCATCATCTTACTACGGTGATTAGAGGGAAAATGGGGACAACCTAAAAGTCACAGCTGAATAGTTCTTTACACCTTCCACATGTATGTAATCATTAAGAGATCAAAAAAGTGCTTTTATATACCTGGAAGGGCCAGGGCGCATGGGTTAAGGCCCTGGACCGTGGAGGTTCTTCTTAGTTAGAATCCCAGCCGACTAACCTCTTTATCTGACTGAGCTTCCGTTTCTCATCTCTCAAACAGATAAAACTGACAACTACCTCAAAGGGTGATTGTTATGATTAAATTTAAAAGCGTATTTAAAGTGCTTAGGGCAGTGTCTGGCTTACTGCACGTGCTCAAATAATATTAGTGATGATGATTGGCCCTGTTACGAATTCCAAGCACGAAGCCAGGGGCACATGGTGAGCATCCCATGAAGATGGCATGGATTCGTTGATTTGAGGAGGAATCAGGACACTTGACTCTAATCCTGTCTCACTAACCACGGTGGGAACACAGTCACTTTGCTTCTCTGTGCCTCCATTTTGCTCCTCTATGAAATGGGGATACACTGTCCCTATGACACAGAGCACCAATGTTTGAAAATGCCTAGAAAACTATGAAGCAGCATAGAAATATAAGGTGAGATTTATTTCTATTACTCTCACATCTGTGATAAAGCCAGCTATCTTCTGCCAAGCTAAGAAAGTTCTGCCATAGCTAAGAATTCTCGCTCTAATTTGCCTTCACTACCTAGGTCTCAATGTTTCAGCCCCTTCCTCCATTGACTGGTGACCCTTACAGCAAAGGTACAGGTCCACAAGTTCAAGAACATATCTATATATACACAGAATTTCTAAGCATATTATCCCTTCACTCTTTTTGTTTCTCAGACACATAAGATATGATCCAAATATTTGGAATCATGAAATAGACAATAAAGATAGAAATGGCTTTGTAGACTGTAAGCTGCCTAGGATCAGGGACTGGGATCCTCTTGTCCCTCACAATGCCCCAGCTCCCCACTGGGCCTTTTGGCACATAGGAGACAACCAGTAACCTTCTGGTGGATGAGTAACTACAGCAGAAATCAAGACTATCCACCCCACAGCCATTTCCAGTTTCACCCATGCTAACAGATGCTAGTCAATATGCATAGCCTAGAGAATGAATAATGATTGATTAGTATAAATCATCTTAGCAATTGCATTCCCCTTTGCCAAAGTCTGGGTATGTGACCCAGTTTGGACAATCAAACATAGGAAAGTCTTCTAGTAATGTCTGTGAAAGATGTCCCTTTTTGATAAAGCATCATATTAGAGGAAAAGTCCCATTTGCCACCTACTTCACCTACTTCCTTTCTTCCTACTTGGCTTATTTTTTTTCTTCTTGACAGGATCTTGCTCTGTTTCCCAGGCTGGAGTGCAGTGGTGCAATCAGCTCAATGCAGCCTTGAAATCCTGGGCTCAAGGAATCCTTCTGCCTTAGCCTCCTGAGTAGCTAAGTGAGCAGATACATGCCACCACCCAAAGCTAATTATATTTTTTAATTTTTTTGTAGAGATGGGATCTTGCTATGTTACCAGGGCTCTTTCTTTCTACTTGGGATGCTTTTGTGGGAGGGCATATCAGAGCTGTGGCAGCCATCCTGCAACCATGAGGGAAGCGCCAATGAAGACACAGAGACCTGACTAATACCTCATTTTCATGAAGCTGCTGAACCAACCCTACAACAGTCCTAAGTCCCAACTCCAGTTACGAGAGATGATTCAAAGTCTTCGGTAATTAAATCATTATTTTTTGTATTCTCTTACTTGTAAAAGAATACAGTCTTACTGAGACAATGAATGACTGCTTGTTCCCTACAGAAGATCTCCCACTATATCTATGTACAAAAGAAAACGTAGTTGCCTTTTTACCAAGTTCCTTATTCTGCAACAAAGATTACCACTTAACCAATCTCCCACATTTCTCTTACAATCTTGGTGTCAAGCCATCTTTCCAATGTCTTCTGAAGAGATTCATAGTGCCACCCTGACCCTAGGACATTCCTTCTCTGATTATCTTTTGTCTTTTCTTATTATCACTTTCCATAGACTAAATATTATATCTTGGTTTGTAATTACTTTAATGGGCCTCTTCCATAGTAACTGGTCATTATCTTTATGCCTCAGATCTTCTTGAGCAATATTGATGATTTCTGTATGCAAAATCACGTGGGGGTAGTAGAACCACATAAACTTAGGCCAAGCTTTGTTCTGATTAATTAGAAACATTACTTTCTGGTGCAAATCTACCTCCTCTTTAGGGCTGAAGTTTGCAAACATTGCTGTATATTCAAATCACCTGAAGTGCTTTAAAAACTGATACCCATGTTTCCTCATTGTGAATCAAATCAGGACCTCAGATGGAAGCCAGGCATCAGTATTTTTTAAAAAATATTTATTTATTTTATTATTTTATTTTTTGAGATGGAGTTTCGCTCTTGTCACCTAGGCTGCAGTGCAATGGCGTGATCCCGGCTCACTGCAACCTCCACATCCTCCCAAGTACCTGGGATTCCAGATGCCTACCACCATGCGCAGCTAATCTTTGTATGTTTAGTAGAGACAGGTTTCACCATGTTGGCCAGGCTGGTCTCAAACTCCTGACCTCAGGTGATCTGCCTGCCTCAGCCTCCCAAAGTGCTGGGATTACAGGCGTGGGCCATCGCACTTGGCCTAAATGTATTTTTAGTTGACAATAATTGTGTGTATTTATGGGGTACAAGGTGATGTTTTGATCTATGGATCAGGCATAAGTTTTTTTTTAAGTTTCCCCATGCGATTCCACTGTACAGCTGAGTTTGAAAATCAATGCTTTAGACCAGGACTTCTCAAACTTTAATGTGCACATGAGTGACCTAGAGATCCTAGATTTTACAAGGTGAATTTTGATTCGGAGGTTCTAGGGTGGGGCCTGAGATTCTGCATTTCTAACATGTTCCCAAGTGATGACAGAACTGCTGGTCTGAATCCCACACTTTGAATAGCAAGGGTCCAGATATATAATGTAGATCTAGTAGTAGTCTACTCTAACAACGGATCTGAACAAACTAAATTCCATTTGGGTCCAACTGCGAAGTCACAGGAAAAGTGATCACTGCAATAAAGTCAAGAGCAGGGGCTGTGAGGGAACCGAGAGGATGGTTGTTTTTGATCTCTAGTTTATGGACTTAGGTTGACCAACCATCCCAATGATGCCATCTTTGCAAAATTCTAACGGCGAGAGCAATCTGACACAGTTGACCCCATTTTGTATAGTTGACATATTTTGACCCCATAGTTTCTATAGTCCCTTACTGCTCAGGAGTTACATGGCCAGAGATCACAAGATTTGTGACTTCCTCAGTTGCTCATATAGGTAATATCACTATTGTAGAACCTAAGATTGGATTTTTGAAATATTTTTTCAGACTGATCCCACCCAGACTTGTGACTCATGATTCACCTGGTCCTGTGGCCCCACCCAGAGGTGGACTCAGCACACAAAGAAATTTTCCCACACCCCTATGATTTCATCCCCAGCTCATCAGCAGCACCCTTTCCCTAGCCTCCTGCTCTGCAAGCTGTCCATAAAAAACCCTAACCTTCAAGTCTTTGGGGAGATTGATTTGAATAATAACTCTATTTTCCATGTGGCTGGCGTCATGTCCATTAAACTCTTTCTCTACTGCAATGCCGTGGTCTCAGTGAACTGGTTTTGTCTGTGCAAAGGGCACAGGAGGAACCTATTGGGTGATTACACTAGTTTGCCCAGGACTGAGGGTTCCTGGCATGTGAGACTTTGAGTTTTAAAACCAGAAAAGCCCAGAGCAAACTGAGACAAGTTGGTCACCATAGTTATGGTGCTGCTAGGATAGCAACAGAGCAGCCAAGCTGTGTGCTTTTTACATTCGGATTCCTCTTCCTGGGGGCAGCAGCCCACTATAAAGCCAGGGGTGTACTAAAAGAGATGGCTCACGGAAAAGAAACGCTGAATTGCATGGCCATACCAACAAGAACTTAATTACATGACTCCAGACGGGCAATAACAGGGCAGATTCTGTGAAAACCCCAGAATCTTAGCCACAGAGACAAGTCTAGAAAACACAAGTTAGTGCTTTGCTCTAGCACTGGTTTATTGTGGGGACTGGGCAACTCATGCCCCCTTTCTGAGCCTCAGTTTCCTTGGCTGAAAATGGGAGTGAAACTGACAGATGTGTGCAGGTCTTTCCTGTGCTCCCACCCCATTATTTCACATACAATACGGATAATGCATATAACTGCACAACAGCACCTTCTCAGCACAAGCAGCAAATCCACCTTCTGTTTTGTGAGCTGCCATTTCCAGTGCTCCCCAAACTCCCTCTGGATAGCATTAGCATTCATCTTGTTCGAGAACACTTCCCTTCACTGTTCTTTGATGCTCACAGAGCTGAGAACTCGCAGTGCTTTTTTTTTTTTAAGGCTGTAACATATTTACAAATCTAAATGAAGCTCTATTTCCAGACCCAGTCTTTTGGTTTTGAGTGGCTTCCTCCTTCTGCTCTCACCTCCACTCAGGCAGCCCACTTCTCAACTTCGTGTTTTCTTTAGAGAGACAAAGAGTCTCCCCAGCCACCCATTGCTGAATTCCTGTTAACCTTTCATTAAGCCTGCTGACAGCTGGCTTCGGCTCTTCATGAGTTAGTTCAACACATTCCCATTTAAATGTGTCCCACCTGGCTTCATTAAGGTTCCTCCCAGGTTCTCCCTTTATAGCTTCCTCTGCAAATGCAAATCAGATTCTGAGTAAATAATATGCTGAGAAGGGAAGATTGAGCTATAATGGGGTTGGAATTGGAAAGCCATTGATATACTCAGGTTGCTGTGGATCTGAGGACACTGAAATCCATTTGAGTCCAATGCAGGTCAGTGTTACAGAGCCATATGCATGAAGTCTGGAATTGGAGCCCTCACCGTGAAGTACAGGGTAGTGGTTAGAGCGTGGAGTCCTTCAAGCCTGGTTCAAAACCCGGCTCTGCTACAGGAGATTGGACGACGTGACCTTGAGCAAGTTCCTTCAGCTGCGTCTGATTCTGTTTTCTTAGCTCCAAAGCCAAAATAATATACTTGCTTTGTTGAGCTGCTGTCAGGAGTCAATGAGATAATTGCGTTGAAACAGTTAACAGAGTTAGAATCTAGTAGGTGCTCATTACAAATTGATAGTGTCTCTTTTATTTAGCCTAGAAAGGCCATGGTAAGGAATTCCGTTGCTTTAAATTGAGCTTGCATGCAGCCCAGGATGGCTTTGAATGCGGCCCGACACAAATTGGTAAACTTTCTTAAACATTATGAGACTTTTTTGCGATTTTTTTAGCTCATTAGTTATAATTAGTGTTAGTGTATTTTATGTGTGGCCCAAGATAAATCTTTTTCTTCCAGTGTGACCCAGGGAAGCCAACAGATTGGAAACCCCCACTTTAAATTGTGAGGTTTGATCGTGGATCCACCATATAATCATTAGCTGTAAGAACCACACACTGCATCAAATTCCTTCCTCATGGAAATGGAAAAACAACATTGATGCCATTCTATTGCATTACCTTTGTTTGTTGTTGTTTGTTTCTGAGACAGACAGAGTCTTAATCCATTTCTCAGGCTGGAGTGCAATGGCGCGATCTCGGCTCCCTGCAACCTCCTCCTCCCAGGTTCAACCGATTCTCCAGCCTCAGCCTCCCGAGTAGCTCGAATTACAGGCACCCGCCACCAGGGTTAGCTAATTTTTGTATTTTGGGTAGAGACAGGGTTTCACCATGTTGGCCAGGCTGGTCTCAAACTCCTGGCCTCAAGTGATGTGCCACCTCGGCCTCCCAAAGTGCTGGGATTACAGGTGTGAGCCACCGCACCCGGCCTATTCTATTGCAATTCCCATGTGTGTTTTGTCTCCTTCAGATGTGAAGCTCCTTAAAAGAAGCAGTTCTCTCTCCTGGGCCCCACATACAATAGATACCAAAAAGTTATTTATAGATGCTAACAATTCACCCTGATTACACACAGAGGGCATGAGAGGAACAACTATGTCCACAGCCTTCTCTGATCGAGGAGTCTCAGTATAAGAATTACATATTTATTTTAATTCATGTTTTACTAAAATCCACCCCTTACCCCCAATCTCAAACTAGCTACCTTGTTTTAGCCCACAGCCATGCTTCGCTTGCCCAGGAAATTACTTTAACTAATTTTAAATGTTAATGCCCTTAAGTAGACATACACACACTCCAATTTATCATGGGCCACGTCATCTCCCATTGACTCCCTCAACTGTATCAGCTGCCTGGCTTCTGAAGTCATCAGAGTTTGCCACCCCTGCCCCAGGCAGAGCTAAGTGTACTGCTTCTACGTAGGTCTAGAGGCCAAGGATGAAAAGGGCTAGAAGTCAGGAGACAGGAATCCCATACCTGTATTGAAAGAGGGTATCTCTGCCAAAGCATGGAGAACAGAGAGGAAAATGAGTAAAGTCGGAGATTATAATTAGGAAGATACTGCAGGAATGCAGGCAGAAAGTGATGTCAGCTTAAAGGAGGTGAAGCAGCAGGACCTTTGCCCCCAGTGCTGGAAGCTCCTGACCCTCTGTCTGGCCAAGCCCACCACCACACAGCCCTGGTAAAGAGAGATTCTTTTCTTGAACTCTCAATCCATCTGTTGGAAATTACTACAGTGCAACACCTCTCAAACTCTAATGCACATCAGAATCATCTGGATGGTTTGTGAAAACACAGTTTGCTGAGCTCTACCCCCCGTTTCTGATTCTGGAGGTATGGGGTGAAGGACATAAATTTGCGTTTCTATCAAGTACCAGTGATGCTGAGGCTGCTGGTCTGAAGTGCATAGTTTGAGAGCCACCAGGCTAGACCAGCGTTTTTAGACCTTGGTTCCACATTAGAACCACTTTGGGACATTTTTCAAAAATTCAGATGCCCAAGTCATACTCTGGACCAATTACAAAAAGAATCTCTTAAAGGGTAGGACTCAGGAATTGGCACTGAAAAATCTCCCCAGTTGATTGTTCAGCTAACATCGAGAACTACTAGGACAGAGGCTCCTAGAGGCCATTACCAGCTCTAAAATACTATGATTTGTTCATGTCAATGTTTCTTAGTCCTTACAAGGAGTTTCAGAATTATATTTGGGAATCGATTGAAAATAGCCCTTTGCAAAACAGAAAAATAATATTCATTGAGTTTAAATGTTGTGTTGAGGAAGTATCTGCTGTCTTCTTTTTCTAGTTAGACCCAAGTTGGTAGTGACATTGATAATGGTGGTGGTTTTGGAAGGTGGATAGGGACCATGAGCTAAGTTAGGGTTGGGTGTATCATTAACTCACAAAATATTATAACCTGACTATATACACAAAGCCATCTAGACCCACTCTATTTTCCAGATGGGGAAATTCAGGCCCTGAAACTGACTCTAGACCCACTTCCCCCACATTTTTAAATAAATGTTTGAGTTTAGCACACTAGACAAAGTCATTTCAAGTACCTTAAGCTAACATCAAAGCCACGTTGACCTAAACAAAAACAAAAAAAAGGCCAGCCATGGAGGTTCATACCTGTAATCCCAGCACTTTGGGAGGCCGAGGCAGGCAGATCACCTAAGGTCAGGAGTTTGAGACCAGCCTGGCCAACATGGCGAAACCCCATCTCTACTAAAAATACAAAAAATCAGCCAGGTGTGGTGGTGGGCACCTGTAATCCCAGCTGCTTGGGAGGTTGAGGCAGGAGCATCGTTTGAACCCACCAGGCAGAGGTTGCAGTGAGCCAAGATCGTGCCATTGCACTCTAGCCTGGGCAAGAAGAGCAAAACTCCATCTCAAAAAAAAAAAAAAGAAAAGAAACAGCTGTCAATCTGTTGCTCATTGTTTTCATCATTGGGGCCAATCATTCTGCCCAACTGCAACTGAACAAGTCAGAAGTCAGGCTGCCCTGGGCCAGTTTTTCCAAGTGCCCAGGTGAGGGGGATTTTTACTAACTGCTGGATCAGTGTTGTGTGAACTAATAGGACAAAAACATCTATAGGCTTCACCAGTCAAGTAAAAAGACTGACTTTTTTCCTCTCTTAAATGTAATGTCAGCCGCGCGCGGTGGCTCAAGCCTGTAATCCCAGCACTTTGGGAGGCCGAGACGGGCGGATCACGAGGTCAGAAGATCGAGACCATCCTGGCTAACCCGGTGAAACCCCGTCTCTACTAAAAAAATACAAAAAATTAGCCGGGCATGGTGGCGGGCGCCTGTAGTCCCAGCTACTCGGGAGGCTGAGGCAGGAGAATGGCGTGAACCCGGGAGGCGGAGCTTGCAGTGAGCTGAGATCCGGCCACTGCACTCCAGCCTGGGCGACAGAGCGAGACTCCATCTCAAAAAAAAAAAAAAAAAAAAATGTAATGTCAAGAGAGTTGAAATCCAAAAGATGGCTACCTTCAGAGAACCACGTACTTATTCCATTAATGTTGCTATTGCTCTAAACATGCTGGGAAGTCCTTCACAGAAATGTCTTTCAGATCTGGTTTACTTTCCACACTTCTACCCAGCCAGAAGCCCCTCTCACTGAGGCACACATGTTTTTTATTCATTCATTCAACAACTGTTTGCTTTAATCTCTCTCCCAGGGCTCCTCATGTTAGTAGTTATTAAAGTTTTAAAATAAACCTGTTGTTACTGAGGAGCATATTTCCATGAAGTATATTTAGAGAAACTTATTTAGATTGCCTTGCTTTCGCATCCAAGCACTGCCCCTGGGTGAATATCCCTGTCATTCACCCCATTTTACTCCCACGGACTCCTTCCTGTTTCCAAAATTAAATTCCCCAGGCAAGAATTAGCATGTGACACTATGGTCATCTTTAAAGACACTCAAATGTGAAAATAAAATTATAGAAAATTTAGGAGTTTTACAAGTGAGTCAATGTTGGCCAAGTGCAGTGGCTCAAGCCTGTAATCCCAGCAATTTGGGAGGCCAAGGCAGTCAGGTTACCTGAGGTCAGGAGCTGGAGACCCACCTGACCAATACAGTGAAACTCCATCTCTACTAAAAATACAAAAATTAGCTGGGCATGGTGGCACGCACCTGTAGGCCCAACTACTCAGGAGGCTGAGGCAGGAGAATCGCTTGAACGCGGGAGGCGGAGGTTTCAGTGAGCCGAGATTGTCCATTGCACTCCAGCCTAGGCAATAGAGCGAGACTCCGTCTCAAGAAAAAAAAAAATAAAGAAGTGAGTCACAGCTATGGTGTGATTCCGTGTCATTTCCTGCAATGTTAATGAACCATAGGCTCTGTGCTGCTCATATCATACCTGCAGCGAGACAATGAACTCTTAAAGCTAGGCATAAAAGGAGAGATACAAATACATACGAGATGAAGGCAATTAGGGTAACAAAAGAGCCAGAAATTGTATCCCGGAAGCAAGGAAATTTGGAGAAACATGAGATTTTCCTTCCAACAGCTGAAGAGTTAACAGCTCTCCAGTACTTCCCAGCATACTTAGAGCAATAGTAACATTAATGGAATAAGCACATGTTTCTCCAAAGGTAACCATCTTTTGGATTTCTACTCTCTTGACATTACCTTTAAGAGAGAGAAAAAAAAAAAAAGTCAGTCTTATTGACTGATGGAGCCTATAGATTTTTTTGTCCTGTTAGTTCACACAACACTGATCCAGCAGTTAATAAAGAAGAGATGTTCCGTATAGGCACGAGGAGCTCAACTAGGACCTATAGGCTAATGTCATCCGGAGACAGATTTTGCTTTAAGTATTTCTTAATCTCAGAAGTGCTCTGAGATTGAATGGACTCCCTTGGGTGTGGTAAGGAGTTCACCCTCACTGAAAGTGTTCAAGTGTAGTGTGCAAGATCACTTAGCAGTGATTCCACAGAGATGATTAGAGCACGGACAGAGAAGGTGTGGTCTCTAAAGTACCTTTCATTCATGAAACGAAAGCAAGACGTGGAATAAGTGAATCCTTTTTATGAAACAAAGAAACCTCCTAAGACTTATTTTGACACTTGATTGTCATGCCGCCATCCTCAGTCTAACATGCTCCTGCATTGTTAGAGGGTAAAAAGTCCATCTTCATCTTCCCTTCCATGCCGCATGTCATTGAGGACATTTTTACTATCTCCAATGCAGTCTAGCCTGTAAACAGAAAAGAGGGGCTGATAATGGGAAACACAAGACTGGAAAACAAAACAAAAGACAGATGCTGCTAGGTTACAATGCAACTACCCTTAAAGTTCAAAGGGCTCACAGTTCATTCAGTCTAAGCTCCACATTTTATAGATGGGAAAACTGAGGCTGCAGGGGAAAAAGAGTTTCTGCCAATCCATTATAATGAGGAGATAAAAAAAATTCTTAGCAAAATATGAAATCATGATTTCAATACATTTATTTACCAAAAGGTCTCTAAGTATGACCTTGAAAGGTCACCTTGCTGGGCATCAATTTTCCTTCTTGTTAATACATATTGTGGTATTAATGCAATTAATTAGTGAAGGCAAGGCCTTCATTAATAATTTACATCAAGTTCCAGCACTTTGGGAGGCCGAGACGGGCGGATCACGAGGTCAGGAGATCGAGACCATCCTGGCTGACACGGTGAAACCCTGTCTCTACTAAAAAATACAAAAAACTAGCCGGGCAAGGTGGTGGGCGCCTGTAATCCCAGCTACTCGGGAGGCTGAGGCAGGAGAATGGCGTGAACCCGGGAAGTGGAGCCTGCAGTGAGCTGAGATCCGGCCACTGTACTCCAGCCTGGGCGGCAGAGCGAGACTCCGTCTCAAAAAAAATAATAATAATAATAATAATAATAATTTACATGAAGTTTTTACATTTCTTTTCCAAAAGCCAAGGAATAGGGCAGATAGCTAAAATCCCTTACTAGAGAATCTTCAAATACCATTTTTAAAAAGGCCCCAAAACAAGCTACTCCCATGGTCTAATGGGGCAGAGGAACCAACTCCCAAGAATAATATTCTACATGCTTTTTTCACTTTCCATATTGCCAACTCTCCTCAATAAACTCCAGTTTAACAATGGCCTCTTAAACTAATCTACCCATAGGTGAACAAAAAATTTCAAACAGAGTAGAGGGCCATATCACCTTCTTTCTTTTGCATGCTATACTTCTATTAATCCTACCTGCCTTGGTACTGGCATTTTGTTCAGACACAGTGTTAACCAAGACACAGGTTAATGTGAGCTAAATCTGCACAACTTTTTCACTTCTAATGTCACATTTTTCCAACTCTATAATCGGAACACAAGCTCAAGTCATTAAACCACTGAGTAGTAGCTAATCATTTGTAACAGCTTGTACAATCATTACAACACCCATTCATGCAAGATCAATTACCTTGTGTGTTTCTGCAAACAATTGGTTTCCATGAGTTTCCCTGAAAAGACAAGTCCACAGTGTGAGCCTAGGGGCTGCGGTGCATAGAACATGCAAAATGCTGGGGGAATTCCAGTACTGCTTCCCAAAGAGCAGACATAGGCCAAAGGTGAGAACCAGTGGCTGGCTGTGGCAGAAGAAGCCATTCCCCTTCCCAGGTCAAACACTTGCTATTTTAGACCACAGTCAGTGCTCATCAATTACACAGTTGTTCCAACATTCTGGGCAATGGTGTTAAGCTATTTCATTTTGAGTCATCTGTCTATCCAGAATTCAAGTACTCACTTGGGTTTTAAAACACTTCTTTATGAGACATACTCAGAATTTTCCGAAACTGTAACCATGCCTTTGTAGGAAGACTAACAGCAGGATTCCAGTAAATTTTAAATTTCTTTTTGCACCTGGGGCAGGTGTTGAACTATACAAGTTTCACTATTATTCAAATCAGCTGAGATGGTTACTAGTCTCATCTCCTGCCATACTGCCCTGACACAGCTTTTGTTAATGAGTACAGAACAATTTATCCGCATTTTACAACGGTACCAGGTGCCATGTGCCTATAATTTGTATGAAAACCATAGGCTCTGTTTCATGGCTCGTTTTTGTCGTGTTTTAAAACTTCTGGGGGTGGGGTGGGGGTGGGATGGAGGTGAAAGGTCATGGAGCAGCTTGCGAATTTCATGAAAACTATAGACCTTGTCCCCTGAAAAATGCAGGCATGAACACATAAACACTTTTGCACAGATTTCAAAGGATTCACATTACCCTTGAAGTCCATCTGTGGCCTCTAGGTTAAGAAAGCTTGCTTTTAGGGAACACGTAAGAAAATCAGAATCAGGCCAGGAGTGGTGGCTCATGCCTGTAATCCCAGAGCTTTGGCAGGCCAAAGTGGGTGGATCACCTGAGGTCAGGAGTTTGAGACCAGCCTAGCCCACATGGCGAAACCCCCTCTCTACTAAAAATACTAAAATTAGCCCCACGTGATGGCACGAACCTGTAGTCTCAGCTACTCGGGAGGCTGAGGCAGGAGAATTACTTGAACCCAGGAGGCGGAGATTGCAGTGAGCTGAGATTGCACCACTGCACTCCAGCCTGGGCAACAGAGTGACTCTCCGTCTCAAAAAAAAAAAAAAAAAAAAAAAAAAGAAGAAGGAGAAGGAGAAGGAGAAGAGGACTGTTCATGGTCTTTGTCCTGCAACAATCCTAGCCAAAAGAAGCGACAAGCTAGGGTTTTCTCAATCAAAGAACAAAGGAAGTGAAGAAAGTGAACAAAGAATAGTACTTTCCTCTTAAGGCAGTAATAGGGAGAAAATGAATTAGGCACGTCAAGAGTATACCATCAGGACTGGCACAAAAATGTCCAATAAATGAAGGTGCTTTTCTTCCGCTTTTTTCCCTTTTCCAAAATGTGAACTCTACCAGGAGGTTAATACACAGAGCCATTAGCAACTTGTGGAGAATGAGCTTACCTGTTACATCCCTGACCGGGATGGGAACAATGACAGAACTGAGTCTCTTTGGGGAGGGATAAAGGGGAAGGAAGTGGAGACAACTCCAGATCCTCCTGCAGTCGCCAGGGTTCTGAAGTGCTCCATCACCTGGCCCTCCCTCCTTACCTCTCAGGAGAAACGCCATGAGCAATGCCAAGAGCACAAATCCCAAGGAGGGGGCGAGGATCATCAGTAGTTGGGAGATGGGCATTTCATTCTTCATGGGCACGGGCATTCCATCCATCTGATGGGTCACAAGCAAGGAGATGGGCCCAGTCACTGCTAGACATCACTCTCACAGGATGACATCCTGGCCTAATAGTACCTTATAACCACCAGCAGTTTCACTACATTTTCACTACATTTCACCACCTTTTGCCAAAAATCTCTGAAAACCTAAAACACGTGATCCATATCCCAAAATTTTCCAAAGTGTTAGACATCAGACATAAGGAACTGTGGGGCTTAGGGGTCTGAGGATAAAAAATAACTGTTGTGAGCTATGTTTTCCACAGTCAAATCTCTTTCCTGGCCACTGCTCAAATCCTTTGAGCTCTCCCTAGCCCTGCGCCACTCTTTTCATGGCTGACTTAGGCTACTAGAGAAAACAGGATTAAAGAGAAAATGAAACTTAATTTCACATTTTCTACAGCAGTGGTTCTCAAAGTCTAGATGGGAAGCCCATGAGATCAAAATGATTTCCATGGGACATTTTTTGCCATTTTCACTATCATTCTGTCATGAGATGTACAGTATACTTTCCCAGAGGCTATGTGATGTGTGGCGTCATTGCTCTCACTTATACAGAATGTGGAAACAGATATGAGAATCCCTCTGTCTCCTATTAAGCCAGATATTAATGAGACTTGCAAAAAACGTAAAACAATGCCATTTTTCTCACTAATTTTCTCATTCGTTTTTCTCACTCATGTTTTTTCAAAATAGAGTTAGTTGCCATAAAACATACTATGTTAGCACAAAGCGGGTTTGTTATTTTTAAATAAATTGATTTTTAAAAATGTTTAAAATACAGACACCTGTATGACAAACTTGCACATGTACCACTGAATCTAAAGGAAAAGTTTAAACTTTTTTTTTTTAATTTTAAAAATGAGATGATATCTCACTATGTTGCCCAGGCTGGGCTCAAGCTCCTACCATGGCCTTCCAAAGTGCTGGGATTAAATTTTTTTTTTCTTTTTCTTTTTTTTTTTTTTTTGAGACAGAATCTCAGTCTGTTAGCCAGGCTGGAGTGCAGTGGTGCGATCTCAGCTCACTGCAACCTCTGCCTCCCGAGTTCAAGCAATTCTCCTGCCTCAACCTCCCACGTAGCTGGGGTTACAGGCACACACATCCAAGCCCGGATAATTTTTGTGTTTTTAGTAGAGATGGGTTTCCACCATGTTGGCTAGGCTGGTCTCGAACTCCTGACCTCAAGTAATCTGCCTACTCAGCCTCCCAAAGTGCTGGAATTACAGGCGTGAGCCACTGCACCTGGCCTAAAACATTTTTTTTAATTGTAGAAATGTCTCCGTTTTTTCTGCTGAGCAGTCTAGAGAATAAAAAACAAAACAAAGTCTCAGTTTTAAGAAACTGATTTTTTTTCTTTTGTAGAGACAAAGTCTCGCTCTTGCCCAGGCTAGAGTGCAGTGGCAATGATTACAGCTCACTGCAACCTTGAATTCCTGGGTTCAAGCAATCCTCCCACCTCAGCCTCCTGAGTAGCTGGGACTATAGGCATGCATCACAATGCCTGGCATTTATTTTTATTTTTTAAATATTTTGTAGAGACAGAGTCTCACTATTTTGCCCAGGCTGGTCTTGAACTCCTGGGCTCAAGCAATCCTCCTGCCTCGGCTTCCCAATGTGGGATTACAGGAGTGTGTCGCAAGACCCAGGCTGTTATTTTTTTATTTTTTTATTTTTTGAGACAGGGCCTCTCTCTGTTGCCTAGGCTGCAGTGCAGTGGCACAAACAAGACTCACTGTAGCCTCAACCTCCTGGACTCAAGTGATCCTCCCACCCCAGCCTCCCAAAGTAGCTGGGATTACAAGTACATGATACCTTACCCGGCTATTTTTTTTTTTTTTTAATGTTGCCCAGGCTAGAGACTGAGTTTCAAGAGTATAAAAAGACCCTGTGAGAGTCCTCACTGCCAGTAACATGTTCAAGGTGATTTAGAGGTCCATGGGGCTGGCCAGCCTGAGCCTACTCACCTTCAAAGTCTATGTGGCACCAAGAAAGGACTCCCCTCCCCAAAATCCCATGAAGGTTTATGAGCTTTTACTCTACTAAATTCTCGAGGGCCAACCTAAACATGCAGAGGAGTCAAGGACCCAGCTTAGGAAAGCATCTCTCAGCTTTGACATCATCATGAGCTATATGCAAGTTGGTGTCAGGAAAGGTACTCCTAAACGAAGCCCAAGATGTAGAGTTTGGTTCAATGGGAGTGAGACAGCTATGAATATCTCTAAAATGCACCTGCTGGATTTTTTCCATGACTAGGTGTGATTGGTTTTGCTGGCCTTGTTGGACTTCTTTTGGCTAGAGGTTCAAAAATAAAGAAGCAGGCATTTCTATCTGGTTTCATGGGATTAGCAGCCTCTATCCATTATCCACAACAAGCCATCGAGTTTGTACAAGTCAGAAAGGAGAGATTATATCAACGGGGTTTACAAGGATACATAGCTGGGGAAGATTTTTGGAAGGAGAACTTTCTAAAGCCAGGAAATGTGAGGAATTCATCCGAAAATAAGTAGAAAATTCCATGCTCTACACATTTTAATCAGTTATAGGTAAGCAACAGAAACTTCATATGGTCAATCAGTATTTTTACAGAAAAATGGCAGAAAAGTCAGTATCAAATATATTAAACCGGCGTTCTTCTTCAGGAAAAACTATACTAGGCCTCTGTTATCTTGGGTGATGCCATCCTACAAGCAAATGAATCTGAAATCCTTTCACTTAGAGATAAGGCATAAGCCTTGGAACTCCCTGTGCTCATGTTGCTATTCACATACATGATTAAAATCCAAGTTAAAAAAAAAAAGAGTATAGTCCAGGCATGTTGCCTCACGCCTGTAATCCTGGACTTTGGGAGGCCAAGGCGGGTGGATCACTTGAGGCTAGGAACTCAAGACCAGCCAACGTGTTGAAACCCCATCTCTATTAAAAATACAAAAAATTAACTGGGCATGGTGGCATGTGCCTGTAATCCCAGCTACTCAGGAGGCTGAGGCAGGACAGTCACTTGAACCCAGGAGGCAGAGGGTGCACTGAGTCAAGATGGCACCACTGCACTCTAGCTTGGGCAAAAGACTGAGACTTTGTCTCAAAAAAAAAAAAAAAAAAAAAAGGAGCATAAAGGGACCCTGATATCAAAAAAATTGAGAGGTGCTGCTCTGTAGGCAGGCACTGAGGCATCTTGCTGGGGCTATGCCATCTCCATTGACCAAGCTATGCTCTCTCCCTCCCTTCCTGTTACATTCTCTAACACACAGAATCCCAGAGACAGTGGGCACAGCAACCAGGACAGGACAACAGACAGTGTCTGACAGAGAGATGGGGAAGAAGAAAGAGGGGATGGGGAAACTTTATTTATCCTTTACAGACTTCTGTACTGCCTGAAAGCTTTCACTTAAAATGGCTTGAATCACTTTTGTAATAATAAAAATAGTACCCTCAGAAAATAAGAGAAATATTGATGGCAGGTGTTGATTCTGCAGTATGTCATGAATTCTGGGTCACACAGAAGGAACACACAATGATCTTGCATGTTTTTTGGTTTTTGTTTTTGCTTTTCAAAGCATTGGCACATATAGAAGTAACAATCAAGGTTATTTCTGCCAAGAGTACAAGTCTATAAATTCTTGGGCTGTTTCATAAACATTGCAATGAATTTTTCTAGTTATCAATATCCTGCTTTTCCTAGTTCACCTCTGCAAAACTCTGTGGATTTTTTGTTTGTTTGTTTGTTTGTTTGTTTTTTGTTTTGTTTTAAGAGACAGAGTCTCCCTCTGTCACCAGGCTGGAGTGCAATGTCACAATCTCGGCTCACTGCAACCTCTGCCTCCTGGGTTCAAGCAATTCTCATGCCTCAGCCTTCTGGGTAGCTGGGACTACAGGCATGTGCCACCAAGCCCGGCTAATTTTTGCATTTTTGATAGAGATGGGGTTTTGCCATGCCGTCCAGGGTGAGCTCGAATTTCTGGCAGAGAGTGATCCGCCCACCTTGGCCTCCCAAAGTGCTGGGATTATAGGCATGAGCCACTGTGCCTGGCCACTGCTGTGGATTTTTACGATTTAAGTGATATACTTCAAATACTTCACAGATTGTTTACCTGTCCTGTTTTTGTTGTTTTGTTTTGCTCAGGAACTGCAGTGTCGGATGCTGGGAAGGAAAAGAGAATAAAATGGTTATATGTCTGGTGGGGGAATAAAATATCACATCCTGAAATAGGTAATTAAGAGCCCATCTGGAACTGCAGCTGCTGTATTTAATTATTTAATCCCGTGTTTTTTGTATAATCTATTTACGCATATTTGTTTTGATATGGTTTTAATGTAAAGTTTATCTGCTATACAACATTATCCCCCAGGAACATCTCCATTTTACAGATGGGTAGAGTCAGGCATTGGGCCAGCAGGCGATTGGCTCTAATTTTTCTGTAGGCCTCAGCAATTCATTCAGGATTTTTATCCAGCAAGAAAATGTGTCAGTTTTCTATAACAAATATTTACTGAGCACCTACTATAGGCCATGCAGTGTGATAGCTATACCTTGGACCTCACAGAATTTACAACTTAGTGCAGAAAACCAAATGTAAAAATGTAATGTAAATAGTTGAAAACATAATTAGTTACAAGTGCAAAATTCTGGGGAAAAAAAAACCAGTATGAGTTGTTATAGGGACATATCATGAGGTTGCCAGACTTGTTCTGGAGGGTCAAGGAAAACTTCCTTGAGAATGGGAGTTTATGCTGAGAGGTGGAGTCATGTATTCATAATCTATAGTTGAGTTACAAGGGAACCATACTGAGAATCTACCAAATGCTAAGCACTGTTCCAGGCACTAAGAATACTGTGAGACTGCGGCAAGGCCCCTACCCTCAAGAAATTTACAGTCCATTAGAGAAGAGAGACCGAAAGATGATTTCAGCCTAACAGGCCAAAGGTAGTGATGGAGCACACACAGGCTGCTGGAAGGGCAGGTAGAGGGAGAGGCATTCAGCTCAACATTGTAGTTCATTGAAAGTTTTATCAGAATAAAGGTTCATGAGGACAGAGTCCCTGTCTGCTTGTTCACCAATGGGACTCTGATACCACCTGGCATATACTTGGTGCTCAATAAATGTTTGTTGAATAACACTTCTGAGTTAAGGTCGTATAAGAATTAGCCAGGCAAAGAATGGTGGCAACGGTGTTTCAGGTGGACAGAACAGCATCAGCAAAGCTGTGGAAACAAGAAAGAGCGTGGCGCCCACGTCAGACGGCAAGCGGCCATGAAGAGGTGAAATGAGGGGTGGTAGCTGCAGGACATGAGACAGGTGAGCAACAGCCAATCAGGGAGGGCCTTTGTTTCCTGATGGTGAGTCTCCATTGGATTCTGTAGGCAATGGAAAACCACAGAAATGTTTAAGCA
Source organism: Theropithecus gelada (assembly GCF_003255815.1). NCBI lineage: Eukaryota > Metazoa > Chordata > Mammalia > Primates > Cercopithecidae > Theropithecus > Theropithecus gelada. Next base: position 153,472,352 of record NC_037673.1, read on the forward strand.
TGATATGGTCCAGTTAGGAGGAAAAGGGAACAGCCAAGATGACAGTTATCATCTAATTCCAGGTCTGAAATTCTGAGCTAGTAAAACTGAAGAGAGAGAGAGATTTCAGAAATGCTTAGAGGGGAGAACAACAGGATATGGATGTTGAATGTGGGAGTGAGAAAGACAGAAAAGTCTTTGTTACCTCACCAGTTCCTACTTGAGACAGCTGACCATGGCCTGAGCTGTCCACTAAGACTGAGAACAGGGGCAGGAGTGGAGAAGGGTAAGTCTAGGGGAGAAAGGTGATGAGTTCACATTTACAGACACTGAGTGACTGTGGGGCACATGCAAGCAGAAGTCGCCTAACAAGCCTCTGATGCATTTGAATCTAAATCAAACTCAGGAAAAGGGTGCAGCTGGAAATACTGATTTGGGAGTCATCAATATCCAGGGAGCAGTTGACCTCCTCAGAGTATATAAGAAATCCGGCCTGGGCACAGTGGCTCACGCCTGTAATCCCAGCACTTTGGGAGGCTGAGGTGAGGGGATCAAGAAGTCAAGAGATCGAGATCACCCTGGCCAATATGGTGAAACCCCGTCTCTACTAAAAATACAAAAAGTAGCTGGGTGTGATGGCGTATGCCTGTAGTCCCAGATAATCGGGAGGCTGAAGCAGGAGAATCACCTGAACCCAGGAGGGGGAGATTGCAGTGAGCCGAGACTGCCCCACTGCACTCCAGCCTGGCAACAGAGAGAGACTCCATCTTAAAAAAAAAAAAAAAGAAAAAGAAAAAAGAAAGAAAGAAATCCATGGGCTGCATGTTCAAACAGAAGAGCAGGATCCTGGAAAACATCAGCATTAAAAAGTAGGCAGAGGAGGTGGAGGAGAAAAAAAAAGAGAAGAAATGGTCAGAGAGATCAGAAAGTAAGAGCAGTATCAGAAGCCGGGGCCAGGAGGAAAACATCCAGGAGGGATGTAAAGTCATATGTACAATAAAATCTTAAAATAGAAACAGAACTTCAATAAAACACACAGGGAGAGGTCCTGGATATAATAAATACCTAAGCTAATAATTAATGAAATTGATCATTGTTTCCCCAGAGCTTCCTTTGTACTTAAGGCAAAAGGATAAATGTGGGAGATTTTGTAAGGCTCAGAATTTGGTATCAGAGAGCTGATCTGTTCATCAGGAAAGTGACTTGTTAAATGCCTAGGAACAAAGGAGAAATTCAGCACGTTTTCATATCCTAGAACTAAGTTATTGTTGTTGTTTTTCTCTCTACAATTATCCCCTACAGTTGAAAATTGCAGGTAAGAATTCAAAACTCCTACCCTTGTTCTGTCAGAATCCTGTTGTATTACAATCATTTGTGATGAATAAGCCTGAAATTGAAACCATCAAAGGGAAAAGCCAGCCTGGGTCAGTTTTATCAGAGCTAATCTGTATTTTAAATTGGAATCGTCCAATGGGAGAGACATTTTGCAAACACAAATGCTGCTGCATGATACCAAACAGCACTTTTTTCCTTCTTCTTCTTCTTCTGAAGATGCTAAAAGCCCAAATGGGAAGCACTCCAAGGGCTACAGTGTCATACACCGAATGGTAACACTGAGGACAAGTTGATGGTGCTTTTTCTTCCTTGTGAAAAGTAGCCATGCCAGTGGCGAGGGGATGGGGGTTAGAAACGGCAAAACTACTGATTTCCAGGTAGTCTGTGTTCCCCCAGCCCTTAGATTCTCAAGTCCTTGAACTCTGACACATGTGTACTGAGACAAAGGCAGGAGCCTCCCAGAACTTGGTAGTAAAGCAATTCTGCAAGACGGAAGTATAATGAGTAGCATAGTATGACTACCCCCTCTCCCCACCAAATCACATCCACCCAGAAACTCAGACTGTGACATTGTTTAGAAATAGTGTCTTTGCAGATGTAATTAGTTAAGCTCTTGAGAGGAAATCATTCTACATTTAGGGTAGGCCCTAAATCCAATGATTGCTGTCCTCAAGAGAAGGGGTCACAGAGAGACACACACAGAGAAGGTCATGTGAAGACAGGAGAGATTGGAGTGATGCTGTCATAAGCCAGGGAATCCCCAGAGTACCAGAAGCTAGGAAGAGGCAAGGAAGTGTTCTCCTTTAGAGCCTCCAAGGAGAGCATGGCTGTGCCAACCTCTTGATTTCAGACTTCTGCCCTCCAGAACCGAGAGAGAATAAAAAGTTCTGTTGTTTTAAGTTTCTGGTACTTTGTGTTACAGCAGCCCCAGGAAATAAATTCAAAGGAATCAACACACAAAGATCGAAAGCAACCTTAAACGGGGGTAACCAACCTAAAAAAAAGTCAGGAAGTGGGTGCTGAGCACAGGTAAGAAGACTAAATCCAATGAAAGATCCTAGTATTAAACTACAAAGAGTATAACTCCAATGTCATATTATTATTATTAAAATTCCGTTGAACTTTATTTATTTATTTATTTATTGTGGAGACAGAGTCTCGCTCAGTCGCCAGGCTGGAGTGCAATGGCGCGATCTTGGCTCGCTGCAACCTCCGCCTCCCAGGTTCAAGCGATTCTCATGCTCAGCCTCCCAAGTAGCTGGGATTACAAGTGTGCACCGCCAATTTCTTGTATTTTTAGTAGAGATGGGGTCTTGCTATGTTGGCCAGACCAGTCTCAAACTCTTGGCCTCAAATGATCCGCACGTCTCGGCCTCCAAAGTGCTGGGATAACAGGCGTGAACCACTGCACCCGGCCTCACACTGAATATTTAATCCTCATAAGCAACCCTATGAGGCAGACATTATGCCATATTGCCAGTGAATAAACTGAGGCCCATGGGGTTGAGCAATGTGATGGAGGTTGGACAGGTGGTAGCTGTGCAGCTGGTATTTGAACTGTCTGACTGACATAAATACCTATACTGTTAACAACCTCATTACACTGGAGCTCAAGTGCCTTGTACCATGTAAATAGCATGTCCTACTGACAGAAGAAAGGAATGTTCAGGACAGTGATTTGCACTGAATGTAGCAAAAGGATAGTTTAGGACAGTATTCTCTAAAGAGGGCTTTGTACTTACCATGAGTGTAGTAGGCAATCCACTGGCTGTGGGGAAAATGACATCTTCTATTTACATTTATGTGTACTTTCTCTTTTAAACATTTTCCAGAAGGATATATTTCATAGTGTACAGAACAAATTGGTAAACAAATATAAATAAGCATCTTAATAATAAGAATACATTATTTTTCATCAGAACACATTATTAGTCTGGTCTAGAGAAGAAGGAGTCATTCATCTCTCAAATGTAGTTTGGAGACTGTGGTCAGCAAAATAATGACACCCAAATATGTCCATATCCTAATCTTCAGAAACTGTGAATATGTTCTCTTACATGGCAAAAGAGATTTTGCAATGTCATTAAGTTAAGGATCTTGCAATGAGAAGATTATCCTGGATTATCTGGTGGGTCTAATGTAATTACAAGGGTCCTTATGAGGAGGCGGCAAGAACATTAGAGAAGTCAGAGGATGTGTGATAAAGGAAGAAGAGCTCACAGAGATATTTGAAGATGCTATGCTGCTGACTTTCAAGATGAAGGAAGGGGTCACAAGCCAAGGAATGCCTCTAGGAGCTAGAAAAAGCAAAGAAACAAATGATCCCCTAACAAATCCAGTATGAATATAGCCCTGCCAACACCTTGATTTTAGAGCTTCTACCCTCACAACTGTGAGATAATAAATTTGTGCGTTAAGCCAGTAACTGTGAGGTCATTTGTTACAGCAGCAACAAGAAACTAACACAGAGACAGTGGTCCCTAAGACCTTCCAAAAGAACAGTGGCTCTGGGACAGGCACAAGAGATGAAAGGAAGATTGACTTTTCACGTTAACATTTTTTGTATGCTTTGTACTTTTTCCATGTGTGTGTATGATGTATCTTAAATTAATTAAAATTTAAGCAATAACAAAACAATCTTAACATTAACTCCACTTTTCCTAGGTACATGGATTCACCAAACCTTCTGGTTAATATTAGATTTTTCTACAGGATGAGTATGTGTTTTCAGGAGGATTACAGGTTAGGTCTCTTGACAGCTAGAATTCTGTTAGTATATTGGCTTTCTAGCTTGTATTTTGGTCTCTTGAGTTCTTGGTAGGCATGGGCACTTTGGTAAAATGAAATTCCTGTAACATTTAACTTTAGATCTTGGAGTATTGCCAAGTGCTTGCACCTCAACCGTCTTCACTGTGGCATCCTGGGACTCTGCCATCACTAAGTATTTATCTCAACTTTTCTGGCTGTGTGACCTTGGCTAAGATACTTTCCTTCTCTGAGCCATAGTTTATTCATCTGAAAATATTAATATTTCACCAACTGATCTCCTATGTCCTTTTTAACCTTTCTAATTCTAGATATCTTTTTACAAAGAATTTTACTGAGAAAAATTATCATTACACAATACTCTTTTAAAAGGATATAAAACTACACTTAGTATAGGAAATGAGTATGCAAATACTTAAAATACATACAGAAATTCAATTGTGTATTTTTAAATATTTGTATACTCATTCCCCAAAGAAAACTAAAAAGAAACATAGAGACTGAATACATCTGCTTTCAAGTAGAAATACCAAGAGAATTATAATTATTCTTCCCAGTACCATTTTAATTTTGTCTAATTTCTAAATTTTATCAAATGTGATTTTTTAATGGTAAATTTTCTTTGTATCATGTGTTAATCACTGGAAACTCCACGATGCTTGAGGCAAGAGCAAATTCTTGGGGTGTGTGTCATTTCCCCGAAGCAGCATCAAAGCGACCTTCTATGTGAAACCTTGAAGACAGGTGTTAGAAACCCAGTAACCCACAGCCAAAAAACGGTTAGAATGATGCTCTTAAAAAGGGACACCCTCCAGATCTGAAAGTACTGACATGGAAAGCAAACGGCCCAATAGATATATACTGCTTGTTTTTTTATGTCCAAAGAATTTTTAACAGTAAGTACATATAAAACCCAACAAAGGCCTGCTAGGATTAATACACTAGTTAATTGTATTGTGCCAGCGTCAGTTTCCTGGTTTGGACAATGTGCTATCATTATGTAAGATGTGATCATTTGGGACACTGGAGGAATATAGGAGAACCTCACTGTACTATTTTTGCAAGTTCTCATGAGCCTAAAATTATTTGAAAACAAGCTTTAAAGAAAATGGTTTAAGGGCCAGGTGCAGTGGCTCAAACCTGTAATCCCAGCACTTTGGGAGGCCGAGGAAGATGGATCACCTGAGGTCAGTTCACCACCCGCCTGGCCAACATGGTGAAACCCTGTCTCTACTAAAAATGCAAAAATTAGTTGGGTGTGGTGGCGGGTGCCTGTAATCCCAGCTACTCCGGAGGTTGAGGCAGGAGAATGGCTTGAGCCTGAGAGGCAAAGGTTGCAGTGAGCCAATATCGTGCCACTGCACTCCAGCCTGGGCAACTGAGTGAGACTCTGTCTCAAAAAAAAAAAAAAAAAAGAAAGAAAGAAAAGAAAATGGTTTAAATATCAGCCATTTCACAGTATTCTATCGAATATATGAATGGTATATAGCAGCTTTGTGGGAAAGATTTCTTGAATGAAACTGTTTAATGAAATTTAAAGTGAGTTTAAAAGAACATAGAATGATTTTGAAAAGAAAAAATTGAAAGTTTTTATGAAAAACAATAATCTATTGTTATGAGGAAAATTAAAAAGACTGGGCAAGGATCACGCCTGTAATTCTAGCACTTTGGGAGGCCAAGGTAGAAGGATCATTTGAGGCCACAACTTTGAGGAGAGCCTGGGAAACATAGCAAGATGCTCTTTCTACAAAAAAATTTTTTAACAGATTAGCCAGGCATTCTAGGCTGCAGTGAGCTATGATCAGGCCACTGTACTACGGCTTGGGCAACAGAGCGAGATCTTGTCCCCTCCCCCCTCCAAAAAAAAATCTGAAAAGTAAAAGGATATAGTCCAACCTGTAACAGTGGTAATCTCTTTATCTGTTGGCACTACAGTGGCACTCCAGGTTCAAGCGATTATCCTGCCTCAGTCTCCTGAGTAGCTGGGATTACAGGCCTGGCTAATTTTTGTATTTTTAGTAGAGATAGGATTTCATCATGTTGGCCAGGCTAGTCTTGAACTCCTGACCTTGAGGAGCTGTGATCCGCCCACCTTGGCCTCCCAAAGTGCTGGGATTACAGGTGTAAGCCACCGCGCCCGGCCCTTTCTGGCCCTTTACAGAAAATGTTTGCAGATCCCTACTGGTCTACTGGTGCAAAAACAACCCCCATGGTTTCAAGGAATTAAATTTAATTGTAAGAGCCTTCAGAACTTAGGGTGATGATAGACTTCCTTTTCAACATGGCTGTGCTTACCGTGGTACACCAGAACCTGCTCTGTCACTCAATTAGAACTGTGCTATGTGCAGTTCTGAAGTGGCATTACACTTTTAGACAAGAAGATATTTTAAGAATCCACTTTTAATATCCCCATTCCCATCCTATTCATAGAAACTTGCTTTAAAATTAGCAGAGACTTTCTCTTTGAATACATTTATTGAGTGCTTACTATGTGTCATGTACAGTTATAAGCACTTCATATAAATCATCGTTTTTTAAAAAACTTGAGACAGGGTCTTGCTCTGTTGCCTAGGCTTGAGTGTAGTGTTCAATCAGGGCTCACTGCAGCCTCAACCTCCCAGGCTCAGGGTATGCTCCCACCTCACCTCTGCTTCCCAAATAGCTGGGACTACAGGTGTATGCCACCACACCTAGCTAGTGGTTTTTTTGTTGTTGTTGTTTTTGGTTTTGGTTTTGGTTTTTTTGGTAGAGATGGAGTTTTGCTATGTTATCCAGGCTGGTCTCAAACTCCTGGACTCAAGTGATCCTCCCACCTCATTTTCCCAAAGTGCTGAGATTACAAGCATGAGCTACCACTCCCGGCCAAATTATCACATTTAATGCTCATAAACCCATTTTACAGATGGTAAACTGAGGCTAAAAGAAGTTACATTGATTGCCCAAGGTGACACAAACAATTAAAGGATATTTGAAACCAACTCTGAATGACTCAAAAAAAAAAAATGTTTTTAACGAGTCTGACAGAAAAGAAAAAAAGCAGATTATAATCCTACTTGAAAACACAAATTCTCTAATGAGTGAGCTTCAAGCCAGAAATCAACTGAAAAGAAGAGCACTCTGTCTTCTCAGTGGGTGCATTTTAAAACAGATATCACATATGTTGACTCATCATTGAATTCATAGATGCTGGGACTCATCTGTCCTATGTTTAAAACAAAATTAGTTCTGAAATAAGTCAACTCAAAGATACAATTTTAACGCAATCCTGGAATTTTAGAAGTGACAAGTGCAAGCCTTCAGAGAACAGTTTCTTTTCTTTCATGGGTAGCCTCGGGCTTACGCTGCCCCCTGTGGATCATGGGCGATATGGTCTTAATATATCCAAAAGACAGCAAAAGAATCCAAAAATCACAATCTGAATGTTTAAGAGTTGGGAAGGATTTGAAATTGTCTCTTCCAATTTCTTTTTTTTTTTAATTTGTCAAGAGGGAAGCTGAAATCTAGAGAGAAATGTTCATTTGCACAAGATTTTACATAAATAACAAAGGAAGGGACTACCTATTTTGCTGACCTCTACTCAGAATTCATATTTTCTGACCTTTCTCAGCAGCACTAATACAGATCTAGAATTTCAAAACCCCTGTTGAAAGTGGAAGCACACATTTATTGAATTCGCATACTTGCTTTAAATTCTGAAGGCCTCTACATGTTTTTATACACTTAAATGAATATATACACTTAAATGAATAAATCAACAGAGCATTACATACATCCAGGCGTTCCTTAGGTCAAAGGGAAGAATTGGGTGGGGTCCATGTTGGTAATTATGAAAGAGAACAGAGAGCAAGTTGTGTTCGCACCCAGTGTGTTTCAGAAAGAGGAAGAAATGGTGAGATACTGTCACATTTCACGCAGATTAGGTAGATAGAAGAAAACCAGAGATTCTAGAACACCATTGTTCAAGAGGCACCTTGGTTCTGAACCTTGGCCTCAACCTTCCACTGCTCTTGAGACACCCTAGCAACAAAATCTTGTCAACCCTGTGAGAGCCTAGAGTCACCTCCTTAGGCTTCTGTTCTCGTGTGACAATAGCCAAGGGTCTCAGTAGAGCACAGATAAGACCTCATTCCTAATCGTTCATCACTGGACTCTCCTCTGGAGGGCAATGTCTAGCACTGTGCTTTGCCCACACTAGCTGATCAATAAATCTTCACCGAGGCCAAGCGCAGTAGCTCATGCTTGTAATCCAGTGCTTTGGGAGGCCTAGGTGGCCAGATCGCTTGAACGCAGGAGTTCAAGACCAGCCTGGGCAACATAGGGAGACACCATCTCTACAAAATAAAAAAAATTAGCTGGGCGTGGTGGCACATGCCTGTAGTTCCAGCTACTCAGGAGGCTGTGGCAGGAGGATCCCTTGAGCCCAAGAGATCAAGGCTGCAATGAGCCATGATCGCACCACTGCACTCCAGCCTGAGCTGCAGAACGAGACCCTATCTCGAAAACAAAAGTAAATAAATCTTGATTGAGGGAGGTAGGAAGATCTGCATTTGACCTAAAAGCCTCAGAATTATTGATAACAACAACAATAATAATAAATGGCTACCATATACTGAGCACTTACTGCATGCCAAGTGCAATGTGAAGTACTTCTCGTGTTCTTAGTTGATTCTCAGAAGATGCTCGGCGGTAGTTACCATTATTGTCCTCATCTCACAGTGGGAAACTTGTGGCCTAGAGAAGTCCAGCAACTTGCTCAAGTTGCATAGTAGGAAGGGACAGAGCAAATCTCGGAGCCAGGATCATCTACCTTCGGAGCCCAAGCTCTTATCCTCTGGGCTCTATGGACTTTGGAAAACGTGGCAAGATGAGTGCTGGAGACTGAATACAATGGGAACAGTGGTTCATGCCTATAATCCCAGCACTTTGGGAGGCCGAGATGGGCAGATCACCTGAGGTCAAAAGTTCAAAACCAGCCTGGCCACATGGTGAAACCCTGTCTCTACAAATACACAAAAAAAGAAAAAGAAAAAAACATTAGCCAGGCATGATGGTGTGTGCCTGTAATCCCAGCTACTCAGGAGGCTGAGGCAGGGGAATCACTTGAACACAGGAGGCAGAGGTTTCAGTGAGCTGAGATGGCGCCATTGCCCTCCAGCCTGGGTGAGAGAGTGAGACTCCATCTCAAAAAAAAAAAAGAAAGAAAGAAAAGAAATGAAACCCCAGTCCTCCACCACCTGGATGGGTACAGTTTTTGGAAAAGAGATTATAATAATCATTATTATCAATGATTATTATTGCGAGTACAACGTAAGCATCTGAAAGTGCACAAAGCACTTTCACATACATTATCTTATTGGAGCTTTAATATGAGTCTATGAGCTAAGCAAACTTGGGCAGACTTACTGAAAGAGGAGGAAAGGCCAGGCGCGGTGGCTCACGCCTGTAATCCCAGCACTTTGGGAGGCTGAGGCGGGTCATGAGGTCAGGAGATCCTGGCTAACACGGTGAAACTCCATCTCTACCAAAAATACAAAAAACTAGCCGGGCGTGGTGGCGGGCGCCTGTAGTCCCAGCTACTCAGGAGGCTGAGGCAGGAGAATGGCATGAACCCAGGAGGCGGAGCTTGCAGTGAGCCGAGATCATGCCACTGCACTCCAGCCTGGGCAACAGAGCAAGACTCTGTCTCCAAAAAAAAAAGAAAGAAAGAAAGAGGAGGAATGAAAGCTCTGAGGGGTCCATGTCTTGCCCAAGGCTGCATTAGTAATAATGAGAGCCAGTGAATGGTAGTGCAATGACATCTGATTTCAGGTTCCACTTCTTTTCCCCTCCATTGTACTGTTGAGTATCACAGGGTTCAACAGTCCCCAATTACAGATGGTAGATCTTGCCAAAGGGCATTTGTACCTTTATTTGTTGACTTGTTTACAGGGCAAAAAACAGAGAGACCACACTGCAGAACTCACTGAGGTTTACTCATTTATTCTATCCGCTGTGAAATCAGAGACCTCTCCAGTGCCTAGAAACCCCTCTCCGGCTCTGCGTCCAAGAGATGTTTTGACTACAGAGGGGGGCCACCCAGCTCAGTTTGTTAGCCATCAATGGGGACCTATCTTGGGGCTGGCTTTGTGTTGTGTTTCAACAGCTCACCCCTTACTTCTTTTTCACTCTTTGTTTCTCTTACATGGATATACATCTTTTAAAACTTGGCAATTTTATTTGATCTTATTTGGTTGACATTTCTGAAGGTGAGCTGTTAGATGTTAGAATTACATGGGTTCAATTCCAGTGTTATTAATAAAAAAATTGTACAGTTGGTAGACTAAAATGCTATTGTGGGAAAAAATAATAAGAATCCACTTTTGTCCTTTTCCTGTATCCCCCAGCCGGGTTACTAACTGATTCAAGCCTGTGAACAGCACTGGGCATGAGAGATAAAACAAATCTGTTAATACCTCATGAAAGATGTTGACTTTGAAATCAAGTGCATCCAATTTATTTCTTCCTAACAATGGCATTGGTGAGTACAAATGTCGTTTGCTTCATTCCTCTGCCTTTCTCTGTTCCTTCTGCTGAACTTGCACTGAGAATGGCAATTCCTCCTACAACTTTTCCATGCCCTTGATCAGCGAAAGGCTCAGAAAAGTGTCAGGTTCTGACAGGGCTCAATTTTATCTTTACTTTATTAAAATAGTGCAACGTAGGGCAATGAGCTCTAATTTGGGAGCCAGAAGAGACTCCTACCTAAGGATGAGTGCTCACTCCTCTTTAAACTTTTTAAATGTCTCTGTGCCTCAATTTTCTTATTTGTAAAATAAGGAGAGTGTACTATACTAGTAATTCCTAACTGCCTTCTTGGGACCAGGGCTGTGGCCTCAAAAGACTCATCTGAGGTTTGTTAAACATACAATTTCTTGACCCCACTGCCAGAGGTTCTCATCTGCAAGTCTTGGGTACACTAAGGAGACCTATATTTTTACTGAGGTCCCTGTGATTCCAACGCATGATCAGGTCTGGTATTCATGGATGAGATGACCTCCAAGTTCAAGGTCCTGGTTCCCCAGTCTTCTCCTACCTCCTTGAGGTCAACATGAGATCTGATTGTTCTCACACCTTCATTTATTCTCTCCTCACCCTCTTCTCTCTTATCTCCAGGTCTAGATCAACCTACCTCTACCACATTTGACTGCATCCTCCTATGCCATGCCAGAATACACCTTGCTCATTCAATGGCTCCTTCCTTCTCTACCCTGCCTTCCCTCTAAATTTCTTGAAAGAACATCAAACATTCATCCTCTAGCAATTGCTCATTTCGGGATTTCATGAAGTCCGCCCACAGAGCTCATACTCTCTGTCCACTTCGTGGTGACCCTGCTGCAGTACACAGTCACCTCTCTAAATGCCTCCTCCTAGAATTTCCTAATCTTTAACTACACCCTCCCTAGGCTTTGAGAGCCCAGATTCCTCTGCCCTTGTGCGCTTATGCATCCCATTCTACTTTTGGTATCTCCCTGTCTAGCTCCTTAGCTGACTTAGGAGTAGCTCCTTAGCTGGCTTTCCTTCCTCCACCACAAGCTCCCCCAGCGTACTGCTTCTTTGTGGGGAGAGAGTCTTCCTTTGCACCTCTTCATTTCTCTCTTCATCTCACACAATATCTTTAGGTGATTATACAGGAAGTTCCATTATCCCTCCTCTGCTAATGAGGCAAGATAATAAAATGTGTAAGAGCTCAGGTTCAAGCACCAAAGAGACCTGGGATTCAAATTCTGGCCAATTTTTTAACCTCTTCAAACCTTAGTTTTTCTCCTTTATCATGGACCTTATAATAGAATCTTCCTCGCAGATTTAGACAATTGCTCACAATGAGACAATGCACTGGACACATTGAGCCAAGCCTTGGCATATAATAAGTACTCAATAAGTGCCATTTATGAGCAATGACCTCCTAAATTATATCCTTAGTCTTGTACTATTCCTTTTGAGAGAATATGCATGAAAGTATTGGTATACTGGCAAGTCTTTATTTAGCACTTATAATGTGAATCATTGTAGTAATTATTTTGATCAGATATAAGTGCCAATTAGCAAAGACACCCACCCAGGAATCCATGAGTCAGCCCAGACCCACACTTCCAACTGCCTGTTAGACACTTCTCAGAGGCATTTCAAACTCAAGATCTCACACACAAACTTAACTCTTCCTCACGGAGCTCCTTTACCAGTTAACCCACACATTGACCCATTCTCCCAGCTGCAGAGAATTAGCCATCCTTCATTCTCCACTTAGGCCACCAAGTCCTCTGACTCCTAATTGCTAAATGGCTGTTACTCTGTCCCCTCTCTATTGTTACTGCTGCTATCATTCTAATCTAGACACTCATGCTTCACCTGAAGTATTGCAGGAGCCTCCAGCCTTGCTCCCATCTAATCCATCTTCCATATCCTTGCCAGAGCAATTTTTCCTAAAACAACTGAAAATGTCACTCCCTACTCAAAAAACGTGAACGATTCCTCATGACTCTGAAATAAAAGATAAATTCTTTAGTCGATCATACAAGTCCCTCAAGAACCTAGACCATTACCAGCTTCCTATCCCTATTTTTGGATTAAACCAGACTGTTAAATAATCATCCAAAGACATCATGCTTGTTTTACATTTGCCTGTCTTTGCTCATGCTGTTCTTCCATCCTGTTGGCTCTTCCCTCCTTAATAGCATTTTCTCCTTGAAGAACCAATTCAAAGGTCAATGAGTAAAATCAGCCCTGACCCTGGCCCTCATTTTCATTTTCACCTCTTCCATCTTGGGCCCCAGTGTACCTTTTCTTACCTCTATCTCAAAGCAGAGCTCACTAAAGGATGGTTTGTTATGCACAAGCCTGTCCATCCCACTGAAGTGTGATCACTTTAAAGATGAAGGCCATGACTTACTCATTTTTACATGTCCTATGCCACATAAAGTAGCAGGCAAATATATTACCTATTGTCATATATCCAAACCAAATGCCAGAGTTACACGGTACAGATTTAAAATTCCATGTCCAACCACATTTCCCTCTGAACATGCTTCTATGGAAAGGCCAGCTTGTTTTGGACCTCGAAGCTTTGACTGGCTTTGCAAAATAAAAATATATAGTAATAGAAAAAAACTGTTTCTCAACTCATCCCTAACCCACTCCCCCATATTCTTGTCCCTGGGACCAAGAAATAACTACCATTAAGTATCACAAGGAAAGAAAAATGTTGTTATTGTCAGAGCAATCTTCATTTTTCCCAATTTGAATATTGACAGCAAAGTCCTCATGTGTTTTTTGGTGCTTTCAATTTGAATTTGCCCTACAGTTTTGACTTCCTGCTGATTATAGATATAATGATTCATTTGGGGCACAAGAAAAAGTGAAACCTCATATTTTAGGAGTAAGTAAGGAACCCTGCCTTCAAGAAAGCTCTGCTGAGAAACAGTAACTGCCAGTCTGGGAGCAAAGACCAGCTCCTCTACATGGGATCAGGACCACTGGCCTCTTGCCTTAGCTCTCTTCCTAACTCACTACAAGGCTTCTCTCAATTCCTTGGCCTTCTCTAGGTCTCAATTTCCCATCTTCTTAGTTTCCTAGTATTCCACAGACAAGACTTCCGCCCCGCCCCCCGCCCCCCACATCCCCCAGAAGTTCGTAGACACAAGTTTAAAATCCCTGAAATGTGAGTGTGAGTCCCAGTTCTCCCTCTGTCTAGCTGTGTGACCTTGGGTAAATCATTCTACAACTCTGAGCCCTATATCTGGCATCCAGAGAGTGGACGTTAGAATTTGCCACACTAAGTAGGTCTTCTTTGGTTTATATCTGCAGACCAGCCACCTAAAAATTGGAGGAGAGCATTGAGCTAGAAGGCATGTACATGGAGTTGCTTTGTAAAATAAATAACACAAACCTGGAAGCATTTGGATGGCAAACTGGACCACAGCTCCTTTTCAGCTGTAACTTGATTCTCAAGCCTAAATTATAGACTGGAGCCTCAATAGATTGAGCAATGTGAGAACAAAACAACTGAGAGGCAGTTGAAAATTAAAGATGTTCACCCACAGGAATAAAACCAGTAATTGAGAGTTCTACAGAACCATCTAAACAGAGCTCAGTGAAAAGCTTTCAGAATCTCAGATTTATTCTAATACTGAGAATTACTACTATGAGATTGTAAAAGCTTTTGTAACTTCTCAGGGTTTGTGATTTTGTCACTCCTCAACTGTTTCCCTAGTGTGATTAGTAGTTAAAAAAATCGTAAAACCAAAAAGTATCTATGTACTTATCAGGAACAGCCAGTCAATTGGGAGCTGGCAGAGGTGGCCTCTTGTTACCCTGCTGGACTGCCTGAAAATGAAGGTTTGTGATCTGGAATAGCAGCAGAGATGTAAAGAAAAGAAAAAAATAGAAGTCCCTCCTAATGACTATTATTTACAAGCCAATAATTATGTACTAGGCATTTTTCTCATGCATATTGTCACTTAACAGCCCTACACAATAAGCACTACTGTTATCCCCATTTTACATGTTGAGGAAACTGAGATTCAGAAAAGGATAGAAGAAATAACTCACCTGAGATTCTACAAGAAAAACAAAAATCTCACAAAATGGCAGAGGTAGGATATAATCAGGAGCCTTTGTGCTCCCTGACTCAACTCTTTCAACTCCCACCCAATGCTACCCAACAGGCTACGAGAACAAAGTACAAAAAAGAAAGGATAGGAATTTGAGATGTTATAGAGGCAGTGAACATAAGCCGGAGATACAATCAGTAGGGAACTTAATCCCAGGCCACCTGATTTTATTTAGGAAATGGCATAGTTATGTGGCTTTTTATGTCCTGGCTTCGGAGTCCCTACCCAGTAGAGATGGGGCCTTTTGGGAGCAACTGGGGGCCATTTCACACATTCCTGCTACCAAACAAAAAATAAAATGAATCCCGGCTGGGCGCGGTGGCTCACACCTGTAATCCCAGCACTTTGGGAGGCCGAGGTGGGTGGATCACAAGGTCAGGAGTTCATGTATAGTCTGGTCAATACGGTGAAACCCCATCTCTACCAAAAATACACACACACAAAAATTAGCCAGGGGTGGTGGTGGATGCCTGTAGTCCCAGCTCCTTAGGAGGCTGAGACAGGAGAATCACTTAAACCCAGGAGGCAGAGGTTGCAGTAAGCCAAGATTATGCCACTGCACTCCAGCCTGGATGACAGAGGTGAGACTCTGCCTCAAAAAAAAAAAAAAAAAAGAAAGAAAGAAAGAAAGAAAAGAAAAAAGAAATAAAATTA
Source organism: Theropithecus gelada (assembly GCF_003255815.1). Classification (NCBI taxonomy): domain Eukaryota; kingdom Metazoa; phylum Chordata; class Mammalia; order Primates; family Cercopithecidae; genus Theropithecus; species Theropithecus gelada. The sequence continues at coordinate 153,487,732 of NC_037673.1, forward strand.
ATCCCATAAGCGAAAAGGTATGATCAGAGTTCCTATGTATCGAGGTGTGAGTTTGTATTACTCTAACAGATTTGGGGGGAGTGGGACCTATGTCATATTTTCACGTGAGTTGTTACCGTTGTTTTGTCTGTTTGCGCTTGCATTTTTTACTGAATTATAGTTCCTAGCCATTTAGGGCTTTGTAGAATATTTAGAGAATTGAATGAAAGTCCTGGACTTTGCCCCAGAAAAATATGTGTGCATACATACATATAATTATGCATATAATTTCAGGAGGGTCATGCCCTTCCCGCAAGAAGCTCATCTACAGATATCCCCCATCCAGGAATCCATAGGCATAGTTTAAAATCTCTAAAAACTGGGTATGACTCCCAGCTCTCCCGCTGTTCAGCTGTGTGATCTTAAGACAAGTCACTCTACATCTCTGAGCTGCATTCTAGGCAGCCTTAAAGTGGAGGCAAGAAATTGCTACCCTGGGTCATGCTAATTTTAGAGAACAATGATTGACAAGACCCTCTTTAAGGATTTAAATCAGCCCGCAACCACGGAAGTTTTGCCATCCGAAAATTACATGAAAAAATGGAGAGGGAATTGAGGATTGTTAGCCAGAGAAAGAAAAACCCATAGAAGCCTGCAGGCCCTCTGAAGTGGGTTGAAAGGGTTTTCATGTGAATGAAGATGTAGTCTTATTCTGTAAGAGGCACCAGAGGGGAGACCAGGAGGAAGCAGAGCAGCATGGTGCTAGAGTGATTTAGAGTTGAAAAGACATGGGTTAGATCCAGGTCGGCCATTTACTGGGCAAGTTTTTAATCTTCAAGGGCTCTAAAATGGAGGTGATACTGGTACCCATTTCTTAGGAATTTGTGGACAATCAAAAGAGATAATACATGTAACATGTATGGTGTTAAAACAATGGCAGACCTATAACGGTAGGTGTTAGCTTCCCTAATAAAGCCTCTGACCCTCCATTTCTCTACCTATAAAATGAGGATAATATCTATAGTTGCCTAGGAGGTTGTTGTGAGATTCAAATAAGAAAATTAATGCAAAAATGCTGATCATAGTACCTAATGCATAGATAAGTCCTCAGGGGATGTTAACCACAATTATCACTATGAATGTTTCATTACCAAAAGAACAGTGGGAAGAGAGGAAGTAAGGAGTGAAAGAATTTTATTTCTATCTGTTTTTATGTATCCCTAACAAAAAAGCAAGAGTGTAATATTTGTGTAATTTAAAATAAATGAATAGTGGTTAAAAGAATATGACTTTTAATTTCAGATTAGAAAGCCAGATAAAATAAAATGATATCTAAAGAGTGTAGAATCAGAGCTAGACATCCCGGACCGGACACCTGAGAGCTGAGTGGCCTTGGGAGATTTAGATAAAACAAAAATATGAGCATTTGCTAAAGAGGGATTAAATGAAGTGGCCCAGGAAGACAACTTGACACTGACCTAGCACATAATACGTGCTCAATAAACCCTGCTTTTCATCCCTAATGACTACATGTTCCATAGAGACTGACTGGCCTTCTTACACCAACCTCCTCTTCAGGCCAGCAGCAAGGGTTCTCTCTTCTGGCATTTGGTCAAGGAGGAGAGAAATGAAAACTATCAAGAAGCTTATGGAAGGTAAAAATCACATGACCTCTTGTTCCCTTGTAATTCAATGTAAAATAGTTCAAGATTTAAATGGAATAAAGGATGATGGTGTTAGAATGCTCTCCCTACTTTCCATCACCTTTCTAGTCACTGCCTTCTCTTTCTTTGTCAGAAAATAGTCCCCTACCCTTACCCCATCCCATAAACAAAGAGGGTTTGGATCTTTGGCACCCCATTTCCCCTAAATTATCAACTCCGAGTCCAGATTTTCTGTTTTCCCACTGTATGAGTTAGTGCAGGCCAAAGCGTCTTAATGTCAGGTCCCCCTGGCATTTCATCCTGAGTTACAGTCTTACTTCAAAACCTGTCCCCTTCCATTCACTCTTGTCTATTTCCTCCAATTCTGTCTTCTGAGCTTTTTCTTTTTTTTTAGACAGAGTGTCACTCTGTCACCCAGGCTGGTGTGTAGTGGCGCTATCTTGGCTCACTGCAAGCTCCGCCTCCCAGGTTCACGCTATTCTCCTGCCTCAGCCTCCCGAGTAGAGTAGCTGGGACTACAGGTGCCTGCCATCACGTCCAGCTAATTTTTTTGAATTTTTTTTTTTTTTTAGTGGAGATGGGGTTTCACCCTGTTAGATAGGATGGTCTAGATCTCCTGACCTCATGATCCGCCTGCCTCGGCCTCCCAAAGAGCTGGGATTACAGGCGTGAATCACCATGCCTGGACTCTTCTGAACTTTTGAGAGTGATGTTACATTGTTTCCTTCACAGAATTAAAGGATGCCTGTTTCCTGGGTAATAGAAATATAGAAAGGAAGTCAAACTCTCCATTAATCAGGATAAGAAATGAACAAGATGGGCCGGGCAAGGTGGCTCATGCCTGTAACCCCAGCACTTTGGGAGGCCGAGGCAGGTGGATCGCCTGAGCTTAGAAGTTCAAGACCACCCAGGGCAATGTGGTGAAACCCCATCTCTACTAAAATACAAAAAATTAGTCAGGCATGGTGGCATGCACCTGTAGTCCCAGCTACTCGGGAGGCTGAGGCACGAGAATCGCTTGAGCCCAGGAGGCGGAGGTTGCAATGAGCGGAGATCGCACCACTGCACTCTAACTTGGGCTACAGAGTGAGGCTCTGTCTCAAAAAAAAAAAAAAAAAAAAGAACAAGATGACATTTTCTTCTCATAAGATTGAAAAAGTTACACAAATGGTCACATCAAGTGTAGGGAGGATATGGGAAAGCAGATACTCTGTGGGTGGAAAAATAAATTGGCACAGCCTTTTCTGAGAACATTTTTCTACAAGCTATTAAATTTAAAGGTGCACATTTCTTTTAACCAGTAATTTTTACTTTTCGGTCCCCATCCTAACTACAGAAACACTTGCATGAATGTTTAGGGAGGCACGCATGTCCTAGGATGTTCACTGCCACACTGTTTATAAAAAGGAAACATTGAAACAACCTAAATGCCCCTCAATAGACAAGAAATACTGTGAGTACTCATAATATGAAATACCACACAGCAATTTGACATAATGATACATATCTACATAGATTAAAGAAGAAAGTGGACCAATATATAACAATAAGTGAATAAAACAAAATTCAGAATGCTGCATATAGTGTGATAACACTGTTTAAAAACATGCACAAAACTGAACTATATATTTCTATATCTAAGATGTAGACACATAAGGGAATGGAAAAAAGACCTAGAATGGTCATCTTCAACTAATAACAGTTATTATCTCATGGCAGGCGTCTGGGATTGAGGACAAGGAGTGAAAGAGAATTTTATTTCTATCTGTTTTTATGCACCCCTAACAAAAATGCATTAGTGTGATATTTGTGTAATTTAAAATAAAAATTTGAAAAATGAATAGGTGGTTTTCCTACTATCATTCCTGGCGTCAGGTCCGCAGTTGCTAAGGAAGAAAGAAGATTTCAACAGAGGGGCTTCGGAGATGAGCAGAGGAGAGGAGAGGCCAGAAATGATGCTTGCAGCATGTTTTGCTTTCACCCCAGGTGGCAGGAGGATGTGGTACGTGGCCACAAAGGAGCCAGAATAGTTGAATCCCAAGACAACCAGACAGATGACAGATTGTTTCCACATCCAAAGACAAGCCACTCATAAGAACATAGCCTCAGGCCAGGCAGGTGGCTCTAGCACTTTGGGAGGCCAAGGCAGGAGGATCACTTGAGGCCAAGAGGTTTGAGACCAGCCTAGGCAACATGGTGAGACCTCATCTCTACCAAAAAAAAAAAAAAAAGGAAACAAAGAAAGAAAGATAAATTAACGAAGTAAAATAAAATAAAATAAAAAATCACAGCCCCCTTACCTCCAGGCTGAGGAGAAGACACTGAATCGCTCGTTTTCCACATCGACATGTGGGATGTTGGTGGGAGATCCCAAACTTTGGACTCTTTGGAAAAACAAAGGAAAACAGAAAACAGACTTAGGTAAATGCTTGTCTTCCTGCTTTTGGTACTCAACTGTCCCTATACTGACTTCTGTCATTAAAAAAAAAAAAAAAAAAAAAAAGTATGTGCTAGACACTGTCCTAAGTGACCTACATGGATTCTGTCATTTAATCCTTGGAAAGAGCCACAGGTGTTATTCCCATTCTACCAATGAGGAAACTAAGACCCAGAGAGATTAGGTAGATTAGCTAAAATCACACAAGCAGGGAAAAGGCAGGATTTGTACTTAGGCAGAGTGAAGCAAGAGCGCCCACATAAATCACTCTATCATTTCCCTGTGTTGTACTATGACAAACACTGATTTACTTACCTTACAGATGTGTGGTTTCCTTTGCTAGAATATTAGCTCCATTACGGTAACACCTCCCATGTGAGTGCTTACAAACGTGCCAGGCACTCTTCTAAGTCCTTACATGCATGAAGTTACACAACTCTACAACAAACCTAGGAATAAACTGAGGCCAGGGATCCCACGAAAAAGTAATAGAACTGGGGAATCAACCCCAAGTGGTCCTCTCTAGCACCCCAAGGATGCCAATCGTGTCTTATTTCAGGGTATACCCCGTCCCAGGCCCCAGTAACTACCTAAAGAAGTTCTGATGGGTAGATGACAAGATAAATAATGAAAGAGTGACTGATTCTCCCTCCACTCTAAAAAGCCAATGCGTTGAATGAGTAAACCCCTCAGCAGTCTCAACAAAGATTTGTGTGCATGAAATTAGAATGAGACATCTAAGTGCTACTTAGCCTAGAGTCGAAAAGCAAACATCCTAGAGATGTGGGAAATTAGAATGAGACATCTAAGTGCTACTTAGCCTAGAGTCTAAAAGCAAACATCCTAGAGATGTACCATGAGCTACTGCGGAGAACTGCACCAATCAAGAAGGGCCTTCCTTTTCCCTCCCTCCTCCTCTTCTTCCTCCTCCTCTTCCTCCTCCTCCTCTTCCTCCTCCTCCTCCTCTTCCTCCTCCTCCTCCTCTTCCTCCTCCTCCTCCTCCTTCTCTCTCTCTCCCTCTCTCTGTCTGTCTGTCTTAGCCACAAGAAGGAACAAACTACAAAGGCTGCCCTGAGGCCAATTTGCCGCAGGGGGATTTTATGGCACAAAAGACCCAAAGAGGTTGTCAGTCATCTGATTCAGTAAGACTTTTAGTAATTTCCTACTCCTCAGTCCAAGGGGTGAGGGAGGACAGAGAGGGTGAGTGTCTGCACACCTCTGGATGTCAGCAGGACAGTGTCTGCAGGAGACTCGGCAGTACTCCAGGAGTCACTGGGGAGGACAGGTTCTGATTCTGGAAGAGAAAAAGGTTGGATAAAAGGCAGCTAAAAAATAACAGTGTTACTGTGTTTGTGGTGGGTGGCGGGATTTGAGAGTATCTTTTTTAATTTTTTAATTAATTAATTAATTTTTTGAAACAAAATCTTGCTCTGTCACCCAGGCTGGAGTGCGGTGGCATAATCTCGGCTCACTGCAGTCTCCACCTCCGAGATTCAAGCGATTCTCCTGCTTCAGCCTCCCGAGTAGCTGGGATTACAGGTACCCGCCACCACGCCTGGCTAATTTTGTATTTTTAGTAAGGGATGGGGTTTCACCATGTTGACTGGGATGGTTTGAGCCCCTGACCTCAAGTGATCCACCTGCCTTGGTCTTCCAAAGTGCTGGGGTTACAGGCATGAGCCCCTGCATCCGGCCACTTTTTTTTTCTAATTTATCTAATTTTTTAAAGACAGTCTCACTATGTTGTCTGGGCTGGAATTGACCTCTTGGGCTCAAGGGATCCTCCTGCCTCAACCTCCCAAGTAGTTGGGATTACAGGCTCGCATCACCATGTTCCAGGGTATTTTTATGGCTGTCTTGGTGCTTCTTTATATATTTCAAGTTTTCTTCAAGGATTGCAAGTAATTTTTACAATCAAGTAATTTTTAGAAACTATAAATGTTGTGTTTTACGGTAGTTATTTATTTTAAAGCCCAAAGGAATAAAAAAATACATACAAGAATTGATTGGCTCAGGGTTCATGGATTTTAGGTGACTATTCAGAGTATAATAGAATTAGCCAATTCAATTTTGTAAAGCTATTTGAATTATCCAAGACTTCTTGAGGCAGCTGAAATGTCTAAGAAAGCCTTCAAGCTATCTCATGATTGCTTTCCTAATTCTTACTGAAGAATCAGAGTCTGACACACAGTGACAGCCCTGACAAGCCCCCCTGAGCAATGGAGCAAGTCACTCAGTGAGAGGTACAAGTTGCAGGGTCAAGAATTCCAGGGGAAAAAAAAAAGAAACAAGGCTAGAACTAGCTCACCATCAGGGGATATTTTAAAGCGTCTGGAGGTCTTTCCTCAACCAATATCTAATGTTCAGGCAGCGACTTAACCCCTGAAAAAATGGAACTGGAGTCTGACCAGGAGTGACCTTTCCTGGTTCTTCAATAAACGTCTCTTGCAAGACTCCTTAGAGGTCAACTGGAGAACCCAAAATGCTGACTTTTCAAAAACACAAAGGAAAAGGCAGAAGAAAAGAGAAACCATGAAAAAAGAAAAGGAACAGTTTGGTGAAAACACCTCCTTACACACACACATGCGCGCACACACGCACACACACACACACATGCCTACTGTTAAGGAGTAAATTGTGTCCCCTCAAAATTCATATGTTGAAGTGCTAACCCTCAGTACCTCGGATGCAAATGTATAGTGAGATAGCGCCTTCAAAGAGATAGTTAAGGTAAAATGAGGTCATAAAAATGGACCCTAAACCAATACGACTGGTATTCTTACAAGAGATTAGGACACAGAAGGACAGACAGAAGGAAGACAGCCACCTGCAAGCCAAGGAGAGAGGACTTAGAAGAAACCAACCCTGCTGACACCTTGACCCTGGACTTGTAAAACCCAGAGCAGTGGGAAAATAAATTTCTGTTGTTTAAGCCACCCAGTCTGCGGTGTTTGTTTGACAGGCCTAGCAAACTAATATACGCATGTGCACACACTCACACACACCGAGAGAGAGCAAGTCACTGGGCTGCCTCATTCAGTGAGACAGCTCTGTTCTAAGAAACCCAAGATACATCTGCGTACCTGCAGTGAGGATGGGCCCTTCCTTAGAAGGCTCAGGAGTCAGAAGACCTGTGGCTGCCTCTGGAAGGGTGCTTGGGGTTGGTGAAGGGCACGTGTTTGCTGTTGTGAAGACGGCAGTGGTTGTCATCTGAAGTGGTGTTTCAGTTGTGAGATCTGGTGTGGTCACGACTGTTGTTGGAAGTGCAGCTATGGTTGTTGTCACGTGTGGGGTGGTGGGGGGGCTCGTTGTTCTTGTTCTGCGTGTGGTTGTCGAGGCTGTAACCAACAACAGACATGTCTGGCACCAAGCGGAGATGGAGGAAAAAGAATATAATGCAAGCAGATCTGGGACCCATCCATTTCTGTTGCCCTCACCTGGTCCACTGGCCTGGACCATTGTAATCCCCAATAAAATTGTGTTTCCTGCCCCCACCCTGACCCGTTCCTTCCAATCTGTTCTTCACACATTGGCTACAGTAATCATTTAAAATGTTGGCCAGGCGTGGTGGCTCACACCTGTAATCCCAGCACTTTGGGAGTCCGAGGCAGGCAGCTCACTTGAGGTCAGGAGTTTGAGACCAGCCTAGTCAACATGGTGAAATCCTGTCTCTACTGAAAATACAAAAATTAGCTGGGCGTGGTGGCGTGCACCTGTAATCCCAGCTACTCAGGAGGCTGAGGCAGGAGAATCACTTGAACCCAGGAGGCAGAGGTTGCAGTGAGCCGAGATAGTGCCGCTGCACTCCAGCCTGGGCAACAGAGTAACAATCCATCTCAAAAAAAAAAAAAAAAAAAAAAAAGTCAAATGTAATTATGTCCATCCCCTGCCTAAATCTTTTACTGGGTCCTCCTTGCCCTTAAGGTAAAGAACCCAGTCCTGCACCTTGGCCTGCAAGCTGCAAGCCTCCATTTGACCCCATCTTGCCTTTCTTTCCAATCTCATATCTCCACCCCGTGCTATCACTTTTTCCCACCCAACTGGTGTTTCTTTAGCTCTTTGAATACATCAGCAACTTTCCCGCTACACGAACCTTTGTACCTGCTGCTTCCTATTCTTATTCTTCACGAGGCTGACTCCTACTTCACTCTCATGTCTCAGCTAAAAGGTTACTTCTGCAAGGAGGCCATGTAGATTCTCCAATAATTATTAGGCTTTTTTATTACATGCTCTCATAGTTTACCTCCACAGCCTTTACTGCATTTCATAACTGCACATTTATTTCATTGCTATTGTTTAAAGTCTATTTATGGGCCGGGCACGGTGGCTCACGCCTGTAATCCCAGCACTTTGGGAGGCCGAGACGGGCGGATCACAAGGTCAGGAGATCGAGACCATCCTGGCTAACATGGTGAAACCCCGTCTCTACTAAAAGTACAAAAAACTAGCCGGGCGAGGTGGCGGGCGCCTGTAGTCCCAGCTACTCGGGAGGCTGAGGCTGGAGAATGGCGTAAACCCAGGAGGCGGAGCTTGTAGTGAGCCGAGTTCGCGCCACTGCACCCCAGCCTGGGTGACAGAGCAAAGACTCCGTCTCAAAAATAAAAAATAAAAATAAAAATAAAAATAAAAAAAAAGTCTATTTATCCCATTAAACTTTAAGCACCATGAGGGAAAATCTGACATTTATTTTGTTCTATGCTACAAATCCAATAACTATCACAGTGTCTTGCATATAGTAGGTGCTCCAAAAACATTGCATGAATGTGTAAATGAGTTCATCAAAAGTGAGCTCAAAGTATGCAATCTAGAGTGAGAACGTAGTCTCTTTCAGGCAGTAAAGATGCGTTCAAACTGACACCACTTACTCCCTAAACATCTGATTTGAGCTTCATTAGCCACCGTTTATGCTACAAATCTCATCCTCCCTAGAATATGCCAAATTTCCATGACTCTAATGAACCAGAAAGACACCATTTGTTCCAAGTGAACTTGGAAATGACCTCATAATATATTAAGGTCAAGTATTTTATAAAATAATAGCTGGTTATACCCAACTTGAAAAGAGAAGACTTGAGTAGGAGTCATCTAACTTCAATAAACCTCATTTCTCTCTTCTGCAAAATTGGAATACCTTTTATCTCACAATGTTGCCTTAAGAGAAAGACATAATAATATGTATGTAAGTTCTTAAATTAGAAGCATCTACATCAGTTGGTCTCAAATTTTAGAGTGCGTTAGAGTCACCTGAAAACTTAAGAATATAGGCCGGGCATGGTGGCTCACGCTTGTAATCCCAGCACTTTGGGAGGCCGAGGAGGTGGATCACTTGAGGTCAGGAGTTCGAGACCAGCCTGACCAACATGGTGAAACCTCATCTCTACTAAAAATACAAAATTAGCTGGGTGTGGTGCCAGGTGCCTGTAATCCCAGCTACTCAGGAGGCTGAGGCAGGAGAATCGCTTGAACCAGGAAGTAGAGTTTGCAGTGAGCTGAAATCGTGCCACTGCACTCCAGCCTGGGTGACAAGAGCAAAACTCTGTCTCAAAAAAAAAAAAAAGAATATAGATGTCTAGACTCCTGTCTTCCAAGGTGCCCATCCAGTTAGGAATAGAGCCCAAGGATCCTCCAGGTGACACTGACGCAGGTGGAATACAGAGCTCACTTTGGGAAGCTCCATTCCGGGCAAGCACTAAAGGTAATTATTGTTAGCATTTTTCAACCATAGGCTCAATGCAGCTCAAATTTTTGAAGGCCCACCATATTCCAAATTTCATCCAAAGCAACTGATAGTAACAGAAGAAAGAGCTCCTGAAAACTGCTCTGTGTCCAAATCTCACGCCCTTTCCCCCCCAGCCAGAAGTGGCACGCTGTTGGTTTACTGCTTGAAGATGACCCCTGAATACATTTTACTTAGTTCATGCAGTTTTTTTATTATTTTAAAATCTGGCAACATGCAAAATTCAACAGAGTTCACATAAAAATTGATAGATCTGAAGATACTGGACCCAAATATCTGCAAGGTGGTAATCCCCTAGATACGTAGCAGCTGCCTCTTCAAATTGACCCTGCAATTCACTAGTTCCCTTTCCACCTTCCACTCATTTCTGTGACTGCTTTTGTGTTTACTTGCCTACTTCATGCCACGGCACCTTATTTCAAATTCAGTCTTCCCACTCACCGTGAAAGCAACTCCAGCCTCTTCACCACCAGCCACTGATCCCATTATCCATTAACCACTGAATCTCTCCTTCCGCAGACATGAGGCCCTTCATGTGCTTACCTCTCTGCAGATTCAGGCGCACGTTTATCTTTACATCGTTGAACCAGCCAGGCACCTCTATGCGGCAGCAGTACACACCGCTGTCACCTTCCCTGGGGTTCAAGATGGTCAAGGAGACATTGCCTCTCTGGATAGTCCCCGGAAGTCTATATTTTGCTGACTTTCTTGAGGTCACCCTCGTTCCATCAGTGCGGATGAGCGCCTCGTTGCAACCGGAGTAGGGGCACTTGTCTTTCCCCCAGCACATGCTGTTGCTGTTCGGAGACCAGGATGAGTACAGACAGGGCAAAGTCACCCGGTGACCCAAAACCTCCGTCACAACAGTCTCTGAAGTGACTGGTGCTGCAAAGGAAACATGTGAAAATTAGGTGGTGCAGTACTGAAATCTCTCAAATATACTACACAGTTTTTGTGCTAATAGATGCTTCCGGGAAGATGAAGAGACCTATAGTCTATGTTTCTTTTCTTTTCTTTTTTTCTTTTTCTTTCTTTCTTTTTTTTTTTTCTTTTGTGATACAGGGTCTTGCTTCGTCACCCAGGCTGGAGTGCAGTGGTGCAATCATGGCTTACTACAGCCTCGACCTCCCAGGCTCAATCCATCCTCCCACCTCAGCCTTCTGAGTAGCTGGGACCACAGGTGCATGGCAGCATTCCTGGCTAATTTTTGTGTTTTTTGTACAGGCAGGGTTTCCCATGTTGCCCAGCTTATGTGGTTCTTTAGCATAAGTTTTGATGTGTCTTGCTGTTCTCCTGTGCTCCTAACTCCACATGATTCTATCCCCCAAGTGGTGCCAGGTGACCACTTCAATCTCTAACCATGGCAAGACCTTTTTGCTAATTTAAATACTCCAATTTGAGTTCCATTCACTAACCAGTAAACTCTCACATGAAAAATCCTGACCTTGTAACTCAATTTCACTTATTCATATAATCAGGTGGGCTGTTTTCCACAAGTAGATATTGTGGACATCAGACTTAAAAGCTTCAAATGGGTGTCCTAATCCAGAGAGTGCTATGAGAAAAAGATAGGCTGTAAAACTGTATTCCATTTCCTTCTCTCCTTTCAGTGGAAATAACTATAATTGGAAATTACTTGCTTTGGACTATTTGTTTGCTGTTAGATAATATGAAGTTAGGTGGAGTTCATGGACTATTTATTTATTTTTAATGGACAAATAATAATTGTGTGTGCTTGTGTGTGTGTGTGTGTGTGTGTATATATATATATTTTTTTGAGATAGAGTCTCACTCTGTCACCCAGGCTGGAGTGCAGTGGCACAATCTCAGCTGACTGCAAGCTCCGCCTCCCGGGTTCACACTGTTCTCCTGCCTCAGCCTCCTGAGTAGCTGGGACTACAGGTGCCCGCCACCACGCCCAGCTGATTTTTTGATTTTTAGTAGAGACGGGGTTTCACCGTGTTAGTCAGGATGGTCTCGATCTCCTGACCTCGTGATCCACCCGCCTTGGCCTCCCAAAGTGCTGGGATTACAGGCGTGAGCCACAGCATCCAGCCAATAATTGTGTATATTTATAGGGTACAATGTGATGTTCTAATATACATATACATCGTAGAAAGATTCAATCAAGCTAATTAACATATCCATCGCCTTACCAACTTAACAAATTTTTGTGGCAAGAACATTAAAAATCTATTAGCAGTTTTGAAATATACAACACATTAATTACTGTGGTCACCGTGCAGTGCAATAGATCTAATATACAACACATTAATTACTGTGGTCACCATGCAGTGCAATAGATCACTAAAACTTAGTCCTTCAGTCTAACTGAAACTGTGTACCTTTTAATCAACATCTTCCCTTTCCCTATCACCCACTCACCCACCCCCCAGCCTCTGGTAACCACCTTTCTATTGTGTCTATGGGATTAACTTTTTTAGATTCTGCACATAAGTGAGATCTTGCATTTGTCTTTCTATGCCTTGCTTATTTCACTTTGCATCATGTATTTTTTTTGTTAATTTTAGAGCTAGAAGGAACCACAGGAATTATCTAAAATGGCAGCTGTGCCATAAAAAAAAAAATCTGGAGGGTTTTACTGCATCAGCTATTTGAGATGGAATGTTTCTCCCTTTCTAAAATGAAGCATGATTGTGTCCTAACCACTGCTACTCATTAGCATGACCTAGGGAGCTTGTTAAAAATACATAGTTTATTGCCCAAACCTGAGCCTGAATCCCTGAGGCGAAGGCTGGTGCATATGTACTTGAATCAAGTTCTCCAGGCCATTCTGATGTAGTTGACTACTCATCCAGTGTTTGAGAACCACTAGACAAGCTCCTCTAAGATTACTTTCACCTCTGATAATCTGCAAAACATTTTCACTGTTAAAATGTTAAGCCCGTTGGTTTAATTGTGCATCAGACATTATTCTAAACCATTTCCTTCCCCTAAAACGCTATTGAAGTGAAAGCCAGGCAGCCTGTAGATCTCAGATTGTTGAGACCACACCCTGCTGCCCCTTGGGTACCTGGGTCCCTGCTCATTGTTTTCTCTGAGGCACCTTCCTGTGAGATTCTCCATTCACGAACTTTGCTGACTTAGTTGGCTAAGTTACAGAAGGCACGGCCGGCCAGCAGTGCTGTGCTCCTCCCTGACTCTGCTGGCAGTAACATCCAGGGATTCCTCTCTCTAGGAGAAGGTGGCCCTGAGCCCTAAGAGTTACCCATATGGTAAGCAAGACCATGTGCTTCTGGGGGTTTCACAGCTGGCTTTTTTTTTTTTTTTTTTTTTTAAGACAGTCTCATTCTGTCACCTAGGCTGAAGCATAGTGGTGCAATCTCGGCTCTCTGCAACCTCCGGTTTTTCTTGTGATAAAAGATCATTCCCAGTTCAGACCAGCCTGCAGCCTTCCCCGAATTTAGTCTCTTCACTTTGCACAGTGAAAATGTTTCACAGATTATAACTGAAGTGGGAGGCTGGGCACAGTGGCTCATGCCCGTAATCCCAGCACTTTAGGAGGCAGAGTCTGGCAGATCACCTGAGGTCAGGAGTTCAAGACTGGCCTGGCCAACATGGTGAAACCCCATATCTACAAAAATATAAAAATTAGCTGGATATGATGGTGGGTGCCTGTAAACCCAGCTACTCGGGAGGCTGAGGCAGGAGAATCGCTGGAACTCAGGAGGCAGAGGTTGCAGTGAGGTGAGATTGCACCATTGCACTCTAGTCTAGGTGACAGAGCGAGACTCTGTCTTAAAAAAAAAAATGAAAAAATAAAAATAAAAAAGTCAATGCAGTGGGAAGTCCGTTTTGCCTCCCATGAATCCAGGAGAAAAATAAGAAGTTCATTGTCATCACCCTTAGCTGTGTTAACAACATAGAACACATGCACCTAAAATTAATAACTACTAAAACATGAACTTAGCCAAGTGTGGTGACACATGCCTACAGTCCCAGCTACTCAGGAGGCTGAGGCAGGAGGATGGCTTGAACCCACGAGTTTGAGGCTGCAGTGAGCTATGATCGTATCACTGGACTCCAGCCTGGGCCACAAAGCAAGACTGCCTCAAATTCAAGAAAGTAAAAAGAAAAAATAGATGATCTTGTTCCTATAAATATTTGGTAAACTAATAAAACATGTATAAGAAGTATTCCACTGGAGAGTCAACATTTTATTTTCCCAAGTACCTTAGTATAAAAGGAGGCATCCTAATTGATAATAAGAAAAGATGTGGCTGGGCGCGGTGGCTCACACCTATAATCCCAGCACTTTGGGAGGCAGAGGTGGGCAGATCATGAAGTCAGGAGTTCAAGACCAACCTAGCCAACATAGTGAAACCCCGTCTCTACTAAAAATACAAAAATTAGCTGGGTGTGGTGGTGGGCGCCTGTAATCCCAGTTACTCAGGAGGCTGAGGCAGGAGAATCGTTTGGACCCAGGAGGCAGAGGTTGCAGTGAGCCGAGTTCACGCCATTTCACTCCAGCCTGGGGAACAGGGCAAGACTCCATCTCAAAAAAAAAAAAAAAAAAAAAAAAAAAAAAAAAAGAAAAAAGAAAAAAAGAGAAAAAGAAAGAAAGAAAAAAGAAAAGATCCAATAGAGAAACTAGCAGAGGACATGATAGACAATTCATAGATAAGGAAATAGGAGCAGCCAATAAATTTTGCCCATTAGACTGGCAAAAACTTAGAATACTGATGATATTGAATATTGGTCAAGGTGTGAGTAAACAGCGCTCCAAGACACTTGTGGGAAGGGAGTTAGGAAAGGACTTAGCCTCCTGAGACAAACCAGAGTGAAATGGGGGTATAAATTGGTACAGCCACACTGTGAGGAAATTTGATGGTTTCTGTTAAGTATTCACTATACATAAGTCCTAGTATGCCTTAGCAATTTCATGTTTGTTATCTACCCTAGAAAAACACATGTTGACAAAGATGCTTATTTGCAAATGTTTATTGCAGCCTCCATGTATATGTGAATGAAATGGACAATGTATATATGGGGAATGGCTAAACTGGGGCATATTTATTCCATGGAATTCTATGTAGATTAATAGCATTAGAGATAGACCTACATGAATTGGCATGAAGACTCCAAGCTATTTAATGATGAAGAGGGCAAATTTCAAAACAAGACATAAAATATAAAACCCTTCTTATAAAATAAATAAATAAACCAATTTCTTTGTTTTTGTGGACTCAGACATTTGAAAGTAAATGCACAGAAAAGTGTCTGGTGGGATAGACACCAAACTCAGTGTGTCAGTTACCCCCAGGATCAGAGAAAAGGGATTGGAATTGGGGATAGCAGTCCAAAGGGCATTCGGCTTTATAACATTTTAATTTTTTCACCAGGAGTATTTCTGTGTTACTCATCTTATTAAAAATTCACATAAGAAAAGGAAGCAGACACTGAGTATGGCAGGAAAAACAACCATTAAGCTCACATTGTAAACCCCATTCTGCCAGTTACTGCTTTTGTGTTGTTGGAGGAAAGCCACGATAATCCTGACCTCATTATTATCGCAAGGCAAAGGGGATAATACTCACCTCAGAAATGGTTCTGAGGTCCACATGAAGAGGAGTATCAAATGCCACGTGAAATTAACAAAGTATTAATGTGTGTAACCAAGGACATTAGAATGTAGAAATAAGACAAAAAAATGGTTCCTGTCTGTTATAAAACTATCCCTGAGTAAAGCAATTGTTGATATCAAATCAGTTTCACTTCTGTGGAGCTACCTGGAATGGTGGTTAGGTCTTTATGCCAGCTTGGTTCCTTCCTTAGCTGGTGAGCTTAAACAACGCTGGCCCTTCCCCAATCTGTCTCAAAATCACCATCTACAGAGTGAAGGGCATCTTTTAAGAGTACATCCAGCTCTGATCCTTGGTGATTCTGAGCAGTCACTCTGTTTTAAGTTGGTTATCTTAGAAAAGGCACATATAGGCCCGGTGTGGTAGCTCACACCTGAAATCCCAGCACTTTGGGAGGCTGATACAGTTGGATCACTTGAGTTCAGGAGTTCAAGACCAGCCTGGCCAAATATGGTGAAATCCTGTCTCTACTAAAAAAAATACAAAAAATTAACTGGGTGTGGTGGCAGGTGCCTGTAATCCCAGCTACTTAGGAGGCTGAGGCAGGAGAATTGCTTGAGCCTGGGAGGCAGAAGTTGCCATGAGCCGAGATTGCACCACTGCACTCCAACTTGGGCACTGGAGTGAGACTCTGTCTCAAAAAAATAAATAAATAAATAAATAAATAAATTTTGAAAAACAAAAGAAAAAATAAAAGGCACATATGATAAAACAAAATTTAAAAAAAAAAAAAAACAGCTCACCAGGTGCTGCCTCCTTCAAGCAGGATTAGAAAATCTCCCTCAACCAGTGTCCTGCCAGTAGCAGGACATGTAGACATAGACCCTTGCAACTTTCAACCTAACAAAACCCTCCAAACCTCAAGTTTCCAGGATAAGACAAAGACAGTAAAAAAAAAAAAAAAAATTGATGAAAAGGCAAATGGTAGTTTTCTTACATCCAAACAAACCCATACCAAACCCAAAATAAAAGTGTGAAAGTGACAGGGACTGCTTTCATTCTGTAGATTGTTTTTTCTTCCTTTTTTTTTTTTTTTTTTTTTTCTTTTTGAGATAGAGTCTCACTCTGTCACCCAGGCTGGAGTGCAGTGGTGCAATCTCGGCTCACTGCAACCCCTGCCACTCAAATTCAAGCGATTCGCCTGCCTCAGCCTCCCGAGTAGCTGGGATTACAGGCACATGTCAACACACCCGGTTAATTTTTGTATTTTTAGTAGAGACAGGGTTTCACCATGTTGGCCGGGCTAGTCACAAATTCCTGACCTCAGGTGATCCACCCACCTCGGCCTCCCAAAATGCCAGGATTATAGGCATGAGCCACCACAACCGGCGTGTAGATTCCTTCTTCAGTGTCTATAATATATCAAGCGTGTAACTAGGTGCTGGAATATAACAAGCCACAAAGCAGACCTGGCCTCCGCTCATGGGGCCTGCAGAGTACCTGGGAAGAGAGGCAAGTGAGTGAACATTTGCTATAGAGTGACAAGTTTGCAGATGCAGGAACTCCAAGGAGGATGAGAACTCATAGCAGAAACACCTAAACTAGTCCAGAAGCTATGGGGTAACCAGGAAAAGCCTGACTTAAGTAGGGACCTGAGGATGCATGGCACTATGGAGGAAAGAAAGGCAGAGAGAATAGTATAATACAAGTTTGAGAGGTGAGGAAATACGTTTGTTTTCCCTAAAATGTGGGTGTTTTCTCATGCACCATGTTGGAAAGGTTTCTGCACATACAAAGAGTCAAAACGTAGAAGAAAAAGTGTTTAACATCGCTAATCACTGGGGAAATGCAAATCCAAACCACAATGAGATATCACTTCATTTCTGATAAAATGGCTACTATCAAAAAGACAAAAAGCAACCATTGCTGGTGAGGACACAAAGAAAGAGGAACTGTCGTACACTGTTGGTGGGACTGTAAATTACTACAGCCATTATGGGAAACAGTATGGTGATTCCTTAAAAAACCAAAAATAGAACTACCATATGATCCAACAATTCCACTACTGGGGATATATCCCAAAGAAAGGGAATCAATTAAAGAGATATTTGCACTCCCATGTCTATTATAGCACTATTCATGATAGCCAAGATAAAGAATTGACCTAAGTGTCCATCAGTGGATAAAGAAAGTGTGGTATATGACTGGGTGCAGTTACTCATGCCTGTAATCCCAGCACTTTGGGAGGCCGAGGCGGGTGATCGTCTGAGGTCAGGAGTTCAAGACCAGCCTGACCAATATGCTGAAACCCCGTCTTTACTAAAAATACAAAAATTAGCCAGCCATGGTAGCTGGCGTCTGTAGTCTCAGCTACTTGGGAGGCTGAGGCAGGAGATGCTTGAACCTGGGAGGTGGAGGTTGACGTAAAGCTGAGATCGCGCCACTGCACTCCAGCCTGGCAACAGAGCAAGACTCAGACTCAAAAAAAGAAAGAAAAAAAAAAAAAAGAAAGAAAATGTGGTATATAAACACAGTAGAATATTCAGCCACAAAAAAGGAATGAAATTCTGTCTTTTGCAACAACATGAATGGAAACAGAGTTTATTAATATTAAGTGAAATAAGCTAGGCACAGAAAGATAAATATTGCATGTTCCCACTCATACATGAGAGCTAAAAAAGTTGATCTCATGGAATGGAGAATAGAATGATAGTCACTGGAGTCTACAAAGGATAGGGGAGAAGGGGTATGAAGAAAGGCAGGTTAATGGGTACAAAAATACAGTTAGAACATGTGGAAAAAGGGAAAAAATACAATTAAATAGAAGGAATAAGTCCTAGTGTTTGATAGCATAGTGGGGTGCCTATCGTTATTAATAATTTCTCGTGTATTTCAAAATAACTGGAAGAGAACATTTGAAATGTTCTCAGCACAAAGAAATTTAAGTGTTTCAAGAAACGAATATCCCAATTACCCTGATTTGATCATTGTACATTGTATGTATATATCAAAGTAACACACATGTAGCCCATAAACATGTATAGTTATTATGTATCCATTTAAAAAAAGAAAAACATGGACTTTTGTAAAACTGCAAGGGCCGTTCAATATTATCTTGTCCTAGAAGCATAGATTGTGACAACTGGTCATTTAAAAAGCCAGGTCTCTCATTTCAAATATGGGAGAGCCAGAGCAATTTAGACGTATTCCCAGTGTCAACAGTTAGTGCCCAAGACGTAGCTGCAGTGCAGGCCAGAACACGTGGCCTTACACCACCAGGATGCAAAGAACTTCACTGGCCAAAACTGAGTGTGTACATTTGTATCATCCAAAACCCAAAAACAACATGCAGAAAAGAAACCTTACCATAAAGCCTCACTCCAGCAAAACAAAATGAAAAGCAAACAAACACTTCTAAAAACAGAGGGAATGGTAAGAATTATCACAGCTCTCACCAGAACAAAGTCTCCTGGCTTATTGATTATATGAATAACACCCATAGAGGAAATCTCTTTTCCCCAATTTATCTAACCACTTATTTCAGTGTCTCTTCTTCAGTTGCCATTTCTAATACAAGCCCAAATTACCCCAGCCTAAAACCCCCAGACCAGTCTCTGGATATAAACCTCTGCATAACAAGGCAGGACAGAGACCCTCCACAGAAGGAAGCCTGGTAGGGAGAGGGGAGGGATGCAGAAATGAAGTGAGCTTCCGCTTTACTGAGGCCCAAACCAGCGCATGGAAATCCATCACACAATAGCAAGTCCTCCAATAACTTCTACATAGAAGGTTTCAGAACACTTACTCAGATAAAGCCACCAAAACTCCATCACCAGCCAGAGAATGAGAGGTTCTTTGGACATTTTGATGGTTGACCGGACCCAGGAGTCTGTCTATCTATCCAAAGCCCAACCTCTTATATCCCAGTTAATGCTGACAGGGTGGGACTCTTTAGTTTCATTTCTCTTTTTGCCTCATAATCTTCCCTTTCTCCTGTCCTACATGGCTTCCCTCAGTTGGCGATGCATGATGAAATGTGCTGAGCCCTTTTCTCCTGGTGACTAGTGTGTGTGTGGAGGGATGGCGTGGACATACTTGTGCTTCTTTGTCCATGTGTATAGTGGATTTCCTATATGTGCACGAGCATCCGTGCATGTGCTGGTGCAAATATGCCTGTATAACCTGTGCACGTGCCACAGATGTCCCAACTGCTGTACAGCCTGTCACAAAATGCAATTGACTCTCCACACTGGCAAGTGTTACATGTAGATTCCTCATGGGGCCAAAGCACAGTTAGACCGAAAGTTACCTCCATTCCCATTCTAGGTTCTCCCTCACCCTGTCCCCTGGCCTCCTTGTCCTAATAATGGAGAAAGAAAATTGAGGACAGGCACAGTGGTGCACATCTGTAATCCTAGCACTTAGGGAGGCCATGATGGGAGGATTGCTTGAGGCCAGAAGTTTGAGACCAGCCTGATCAACATAGCGAAACCCCATCTTAATATTTTATTTTTAAAAATGTTTAATAAAAAATTTATTTTTTTTTTAAGTTTTAGGAAGACACTGAAGCCCAGAACTTCCTGATTCCAAAGATTATGGTTAATCACTACATTGTCCTTCGACCTGTGACCCTTTGGGTACTGTGTCCATATGACCAAGCCTACCTGTGGCTAGCTCCTACTTAGTACCAGAGAGAAAATATAAGAATGCACAAATATTCTAGATTTTTTAAAATCCTCAATTGATTGTAACCAGCCAACAAACCTCAAACATTCAACATTGCTTCTACTGAAGGTATCACTGAAAAATCTAAATATCAGGTGAGGTTCTAGACCCAGAGAAGCCAGACTAACATGGGAAGGGATGAAAATAAGGGGGATTCAGAGTGAATCTTCCCACTGAATGCCCACAGAACCAAGGGATCCTTTCCCTATTCTATCCCCAGGAAACTGGAGGATTTAATCTCTGGATAAACTAAATGGTCCCAATAAAACATTTTCAGATATTTATATTTTTGAGTGTTCCCCAACAAAACCACTCAACCCTCCTTCAATAAGTTCATCAGTGCATAAGCCTCAGACATGCATGCAGAACTTTTAATTAGTTTTTAGTGTCACTTTCAGATATGAACAGATAACCAGGGATCATCAGACATTTCAGGAAAGCATTTAACATAAAAAAGAGACAAAAATAGCAGGGAGCACTAAAGAGAACTTCAAAAAAATTTTAAAGAGCTAATATTTTCTCAGAAAGATTTTACATTCATGAAAAAGAACACAGACATTATAAAAATGAAAAATCAGAGAATAGAAAAGAACTCTCAGAAATTAAAAATATTATACCTACCCCTGAATTTTTTGGAAGGTTTGAAAAATAAAGTTAAGAAAATTTGTTAGAAAGTATAATCATCTACAAAGTCAAAGGACTAGGATTGTTTCAGAACATTAAAAAAGAAAACAGAAGAGAGGAAATTTCTAAAGAAATAATAAAAGAAAGACTCGCGCAACTAAAGGACATGACTCTCAGTGTTGAGAGGGTCAATCAAATGCTAAACTCAATGAATAGAAATATCCCCACAAAGCAAGACATTATCATGTAATATGAGAACATCAGACGTAAAGAAAAGATATGAAAAGACTCTAGAGATAAAGAACAACACATTGCACTGAATGGATTCGGAATTAGAATGGCATTGGTGTTCCAAACAATAAAGCTAGAAAATAATGCATGAATGCCTTCAAAATTCAGAGGGGAGGCCAAGTGTGGTGGCTCACATCTGTAATCTCAGCACTTTGAGAGGCCAAGTTAAGTGGATCACTTGAGTCCAGGAGCTCCAGGTTAGCCTGGACAACATGGTAAAAACCTGTATCAGCTGGGCACGGCGGCTCACACCTGTAATCCCAGCACTTTGGGAGACCAAGACGGGCAGATCATTTGGGTCAGGAGTTCAAGACAAGCCCGGGCAACATGGCAAAACCCAGTCTCTACTAAAAATACAAAAATTAGCTGGGTATGGTGGTACACGCCTGTAATCCTAGCTACTTGGGAGGCTGAGGCAGGAGAATCACTTGAACCCAGGAGGCAGACGTTGCAGTGAGCTGAGATCGCACTACTGCACTCCAGCCTGGGTGACAGAATGAGACTCCATCCAAAAAAAAAAAAGAAAGAAAAAGAAAAAGAAAAGAAAATATCTGCCAAAAATATAAAAAATTGGCCGGATGTGGCAATGCGCACCTGTGGTCCCAACTACTCCAGAGGCTGAGGTGGGAGGATTTCCTGAGCCCGGGAGGTGGAGGTTATAGTGAGCTGAGATTGTGCCACTGCACTCCAGCCTGGGAAACAGACAGAGACCCTGTGTCCGAAAAAAAAAAAAAAAAAGAAAATCCAGAGGAGAAATTTATTTTCAACCTAGAATCCTACCCCCAGACAATCTATTTCTCAAATGTAAGAGCATAATAAAGGCCTTTTTGGACACAGATTCAAAATTTACTTACCATACTTCCTTTCCTAGGAAGTTATGGAAGGGAAATCTGTAGCAAAACAGGAGAAATAACCAGGAAAGAGAAAGTAATGAGGTCCAGAAAACACATCTAACTCCAGGGAAGAAAAATTTCACAAAGAAAACTGCAGAACAGTCCTAGAGGGGAACTGTTTCACTGCATCACAAACCACCCCAAAACCTAGTGCCTGAACAATATACTTTTCATGATTCCCTGGGATGACAGTGTTCAGCTGGGTAGCTCTCACTTGGTGACAGTGGCTAGAGCTGCAGCTATCTCAAAACTAGATTGGACTATTTGTCCAAGATAACTTTCTCACTCACATGACTGATCATCCAAAATGACATTTTTAGCTAGACTCACATGTCTAGCAAATTAATAGAATGGCTAGAAGAGGTAGGGGCTGGAATGACAACTCTCTCTCTCCACATGACCTTTCTACATGGGAACTTGGGCTTCCTTATAGTATGGCAGTCTCAGAGTAGTTGGATGTTTTACATAGCATCTGGCTTTCTCAAAAATTAGCATTCCAACGTGCTCAGGAATAATCCACAAAGGTTCTCAAGACCCAGCCTTAGGTGACATTCAGTATCATTTTTACAGTATTCTATTGGTCAAAAGGCAAATTATAAAGCCATCCCAGAGAATTCAAGTGGAAGGAGCAATACAAGGATGTGAATACGAGGACGTGTGGTTCATTGGGGTGGTAGGGGAAGCATCTTTGGAGAATAATTACTTTAATAACCAACTCAGGCTGGGGCAGAAGAGCAGAGGAATAAGCCTTGGGGTGGTGGTAGTGAGTGTTACGAATGAGCTCATGTACTTAGGTATTTTGAAAATAAATTTGATAGGTGTTTGGTAGATATGATGGAATACTTGGGATGATTTTTTTTTTTTTTTTTTAGACAGGGTCTTGCTCTGTTGCCCAGACTGGAGTGCAAAAGCCTCAACCTCTGGGCTCAAGCAATCCTGTTGCCCCAGCCTCCCAAGTAGCTGGAACCACAGGTGTATGCCTCCACACCCGGCTAATTTGTTTAAATTTTTGTTTTGCCATGTTGCCCAGACTGGTCTCAAACTCCTGGTCTCAAGTGATCCTCCCATCTCAGTCTCCCAAAGTGCCGGGATTACAGGCATGAGCCACTGCTCACAGCCGTGGGATGAATTTTTGATGGATACTTGGGAAATTAAGAAAAAAAGACAATGAAGGCCAGACGTGGTGGCTCATGCCTGTAATCCCAGCACTTTGGGAGGCCGAGGCAGATGGATCACTTGAGGTCAGGCGTTCCAGACCATCCTGGCCAACATGGAGAAACCCCATCTCCACTAAAATTACAAAAAGTTGCTGAGTGCAGTGGCGCATCCCTGTAATCCCAGCTATTCGGGAGGGTGAGGTGGGAGAATCCCTTGAACGGGGAAGGTGGTGGTTGCAGTGAACCAAGATCGCACTACTGCACTCCAACTTGGGCGACAGAGCAAGACTTCATCTCAAAATAACAAACAAACAAACAAAAAATGAGATAATTATTACAACCAGGAAAGATAAAATTTTGTACGAGAAAAGAAATGTAATTATGGTGCACTTGCTAAGTGCGAACGATATTAACAGTTACATACTGATAATAATGTAAAATCTGGCTACCGGCTTAATACACAATTTTTATTTTTATTTATTTATTTTTTTTTGACACAGGGTCTCGCTCTGTCGCCCAGGCTGGAGTGCAGCGGTGCAATCTTGGCTCACTTCATGGAATACTTGGGACGAACCTCTGCCTCCAGGGTGCAAGCGATTCACGCCCCAGCCTCCCAAGTACCTGGAATTACAGGCATGCACCACAACACCGGGCTAATTTTTGTATTTTTAGTAGAGATGAGATTTCGCCATGTTGGCCAGGCAGGTCTTGAATTCCTGGCCTCAAGTGGTCTGCCTGCCTCAGCCTCCCAAAGTGCTGGGATTACAGGCATGAGCCACTGTGCCCCGACTTAACACATAATTTTGATTTGACTACATTGGAAAAATTAGTAGAGAGGAAGTGGGGTTGGGGTGTAAGAAAGCTAAAGTCTATTCATCTTGACAGGGAGTCAACAAATAGTGTCTCAAATTGGTCAGTCAGACAATACCAGCATAAACACACTATGAGTCATATGAAGGTAAAAAAAACAGAAGAACAAGCTCAAAAGAGTTTTTTTTTTTTTTTTGAGACGGAGTGTCGCTCTGTCGCCCAGGCTGGAGTGCAGTGGCCGGATCTCAGCTCACTGCAAGCTCCGCCTCCCGGGTTCACGCCATTCTCCTGCCTCAGCCTCCCGAGTAGCTGGGACTACAGGCGCCCGCCACCGAGCCCGGCTAGTTTTTTGTATTTTTTAGTAGAGACGGGGTTTCACCGTATTAGCCAGGCTGGTCTCGATCTCCTGACCTTGTGATCCGCCCGTCTCGGCCTCCCAAAGTGCTGGGATTACAGGCTTGAGCCACCGCGCCCGGCCTCAAAAGAGTTTAATGCAAAGAAGTGGGAAATAAATTCACTATTTTTTTAGTTATAAACCTTTTACAACTTGACTATTAAAAACGCATATATTGAGGCTGGGTGTGGTGGCTCATGCCTGTAATCCCAGTACTTTGGGAGGCCGAGGTGGGCAGATCACTTGGGGCCAGGAGTTCAAGACCAGCCTGGCCAACATGGCAAAACCCTGTCTCTATTAAAAATACAAAAATTAGCTGGGTGTGGTGGTGTAAGCCTGTAGTCCCAGCTACTTGGGAAACTGAGACAGGAGGACCTCTTGAACCTGGGAGGTAGAGGTTGCAGTGAGCTGAGATCACACCACTGCACTCCAGCCTGGGCAACAGAGGGAGACCATCTCAAAATTAAATAAATAAATAAATAATAAAATAAAATAAAATGGTTATACTGAGCATACCCAGCACCCACATCTTAATTCCTAATTCCATCCTCCCATGAAAAGAACCAGGGCATCTTGGAGAAATGGCTGATTCTAATACTGAGGCAAAAAACATACAGAATGAGCCTGGAGCATCCTGCAATGTCAGTAAGTAAAAACAAGAAAGTGCTAAAAATAATAATAAATAAATAAATAAAATTTTAAAAAATAAAAGAAAATCCCACATTGATGGGATTATTTTAAAGGGCAAAGGAGATTATTAAAAGAGTTTCCAAAAAGCTTTGGCTCCATCTCAAAGCTGGAACAAACTGAGCAACAAAATAAATAAAAGAATACTGGATTATAATCCAAAGTATAATATAAGTATCTGAGTCCATACTGATGGAAGTAAATTATTGAATTCATAAATAAGTAGGGGAGAATAGACAAATCTTCTGCCCAGAAGCATTATAAATAATTTATGTATATACTCCCTACTCAAGGAGGTAAAGCCTAACTCCCTACTCTTTCAGTGTGGGTTTGACCTAGTGACTTCTTTCAAAAAAAATACAGTGGGGAATGGCGGGGCAGGAGTAGCTTTACAGTAGAGAAAACCGACAAATACTACCTCAGGCAGGCGATCAAGGTCAACATCAACGATAAGTTGAGTTGATAATATGTACCCTTGACATGATGTAATATAAGGGTCACTTTACCTCTGTGGACTTCCTCCTCAAAACCCATGACATTGAATCATGAAGAAAACAGGCAAAGTGAGGTGGCTCACACCTGTAATCCCAGCACTTTGGGAGGCTGAGGTGGGAGGATCACTTCAGCTCAGGAGTTCAAGACCAGCTTGGCCAACACAGTGAGACACTGTCTCTATTTTTAAAAGTTAAATTAAATAAATAAATAATAAACATAATGTAGTATCCCAGGTGGGATCTTGGAACAGATAAAGGCCATTAGCTAAGAAGCAATAAAATATAAATAAAGTATTGATTTTAGTTAATAACAGTGTACCAATCTTGATTCATTTATTTGATTTGATTTGATCATTATCATTATTTTTTGAGACAGAGTCTCACTCTGTTGCCCAGGCTGGAGTGCAGTGACATGATCTCGGCTCACTGCAACCTCTGCCTCCTGGGTTTAAGCAATTCTTCTGCCTCAGCCTCCTGAGTAGCTAGGATTACAGGCACCTACCACCACGCCCAGCTAATTGTATTTTTAGTAGAGACGGGGTTTCACCACATTGGCCAGGCTGGTCTCGAACTCCTGACCTCAAGCGATCCACCCATCTTGGCCTCTCAAAGTGCTAGAATTACAGGCATGAGCCACCTCGCTGGGCCAGTTCATTAATTTTAATAAATATATCACACTAATATAAGATGTTAATAATAGGGGAAACAGGTGTATGGTACATGAGAACTCTGTTGTATTATCTTTGATTTTTCTGTAAATCCAAAACTACTTTAAAATAAAATTCATTTTTAAAAATGCACATATTCCTTTGTTTTAGGAATGTAAATGTTAAAAGTAATCTAGTATCTGGAGGAGTCAAACACTGGAAAAAGAGACTGAATGTGGTTGTCTATTCCTAAGTTAGAGTCCAAGATCAAGCTTCAGAATATTCACAAACATCCTAATATTTGACGCTCAGTTTTTATTAAAGCATATTATTGAGAGAGTCCAAAGCAGTGCTGGGTATTTCATGTCTTTGCCACCTTCATTCTCTGCATTTGGAGATTTGCCTCTGGAGAACCAGACTTCCCTCATTCTCAGTCAACGCGGTTCAGGTGGCGTGGATTTCATTCTTGGGTGAAATTGGCCAAGGACAGGCAATTGACTCAAATGAAGTCAAGGATACACAATCTTGAGATGTTTATTGTGACTTTTAAGAGATAAGGACCCTCTCTATTTTCCTCTGGTCTGAGCTGTGAGGAACTGAGCTGGAGGCTAATGGCAACGGTCTTGCCACCAACGAGGAAAGCCTACCTCATAAAAGAATCAATCAAGCAGAAGGCAAGCGGGGAAATAAAGCAAGTCTAGGTCTATGACATGAGTGGAATCCCTGAAACAAGGCACTTAAATGAGGCAATACATTTCCTTTCGGGTTTAAGTCAATTTGCATTGGGTTTGCAGTCATTTGGAATCTTAAATCTGGAAAAAAACAAAAACAAAAAAAAACCAACCCTCTGCAAAGTGAGAATTTGGCTGGATGATTTTAAAGTTTTTCCTATTTTAAGAGTTTAGGACTGGGTACCATGGCTCTCACCTGTAATGCCAGCACTTAGAGAGGCCAAGGTAGGAGAATTGCTTGAGCTCATGAGCTTCAGGCAAGCCTGGGAAAATGGCGAAACCTCCTTTCCACAAAAAATACAACAATTAGCCAGGCGCAGTGGCATGTGCCTGTAGTCCAAGCTACTTGGGAGGCTGAGGCATGAGAATCACTTGAACCCGGGAGGCAAAGGTTGCAGTGAGGTGACATAATGCCACTGCACTCCAGCCTAGGCAACAGAGCAAGACCCTGTCTCAAAAAATAAATAAATGAATAAGTAATAAAAGAGTTTATACTATTATCTGGTCCAGCTACGTGCTTCACCAACACCTGACTCACCTCAACCTTTTAATCATTCAGCAAGTGCTTGTCAACCTATTATGCTTAGTTGTGAGAATTCTGTTAGGCCCTGAGAATAAAGACAAATAAGCATAGATTTTACCTTTACAGACCTGACAGTTCCAAATCTTTAAACAAAGAAGGGATTATCAGGCCCCATTACAAATAAAGACAAGACGCCGGAGAAGATAAAAGACTATTATGTAATAGGCTGAAAATAGAATCCAGGTTTTCTGGATAAAGAGTCCTTTATAGTACCAATACGTTGCTTCTGGTGAATGGCATTATTAAATAAAATCCCATTCATTCATTTTTATTCATTCATTTGTTCATCATCTGTAGCAAGGGTCAGCAAACTATGGCCCATGGACCAAATATACAGCCCAACACCCATTTTTGTTAAGAAACTTATTGCAACATGGTCACGTCCATTTTTTAGCATATGGCTTCTTTCACGCTACAATAATAGAGTTGAACGACTGCAACAGATACCATATGGTCCACAAATCCAACAATATTTGCTATCTAGTCCTAACAGAAAACATTTGCCAACCCATTGAGTTCATGCTATGTGCAGGCACTGTGCTAACGCCTGAGACTGTCGTATCAGATGAGCCATTCATGCCTTCAATAAGCTCACAACCTAGGCGCTAGGGAAATAGAAGAGGAATGAACATTCACTAAGCTGTGGCTATGTGCTAAGCACTGTGCTAGGTCTTATTCACAGGTAATCCCAGCAACAAACCCACAAAGGAGGTATTATATTTGTCACTATATGTACACTGAAAGAGGGGCTGGAAATCATTGAAAACTTAACTCAAAATACAGCTGTTATTGCCTATATTTGAGCTGATTTCGGGACAAGAATAGAGGTTCACGCAAATTGCCCCAAGGAGGAGGTTACTCATGATAAGGGCACATGCAGTCTGGAATCAGCGCCTCATTAGGAAACATCAAGGTGTTACTTCCTCTGCTCTTTTCTGGGGTGTCTCTTTCTGTCCCTCTCCGAACCTCTCCCCTGACTAGCTTTCTCATGAGGTCAGCTTTCTCATGGTCCTTATGATACACCCTAGCCCCAAATCCTCTAAGTAACCCTCAACCCAGCTCTCTGAGCTCACTCACTCTTTCTTTCAATTCTAAATGTCAGATTCCTGAGGGAGAACTTGAGCCACTCTGGTTCACATTTTCCAAGGTAGGCCTCAGATTGTTTTCCACTGGCTGCTCTCGGCGACTGGCTACCCTGAGATCAGCCTTCCCCTGGAGAAGAAAGAGCCCACCGTGCAGAATGCCACCATTCCATTTGCAGTTTCAGCAATTGGGCTGTGGATGGAGTATGGTTGCTCAGAAGTGACTGGCTTTGGTAGGCAATGACTAACGAATCTAATACAGATAGACATTTTTTATGAGTCTGTCGCCAAAACAATCATTTAAGTCACTTAGGAATCCAGTCAGCTGGAAGGAACAGAAAGTCCAATTCACAGAAGCCTAAACATATACGGGGTTTGTTTTTTCTCTCATAAAAAGAAGCCTGGATGTAGACAGCCCAGGGAATCAAAAATATCATCAAGCACCCAGACTCTTCTCTTTCTGTTCCTCCATGCTGCTTTGTCACACTCTGGTCACAGGAGGGCTGAGGTACTTCTGGACATCAAGTTTGTGTTTGGGAAGGGCAAAGGGGACACAGAAAGGCTTTCACAATGTTAGTCTTTGACTTTTTATTTGGGAAGAGAAGCCCTTCTCAGCAGACTTGACTTACCCAGAACTAAGCCACCAGCTTACCCTCAAATCTATTGTATTCAGCCATAAAAAGGAATGAATTAACAGCATTTGCAGTTTTATATATATATACACACACATATACCATATATATACACCATATATACACACACACATATATAGATATATATCTATATATACACACCATGTATGTGTATATACCATACCATATATATGTGTGAGAGTGTGTGTGTGTATATGTGTGTGTGTGTGTGTGTGTGTGTATATATATATATGGAATACTATGCAGCCATAAAAAGGAATGAATTAACAGCATTTTCAGTGACATGGATGAGAGGTCACTGGATGAGAGGTGTGTGTGTGTATATATATATATACACACACACACATATATATATACACACGCACACACACACACACACCCACAGTTTTTTAATCCACTCATTGATTGATGGGCATTTGGGGTGGTTCCACAATTTTGCAATTGTGAATTGTGTTGCTATAAACATGCGTGTGCAAGTGTACTTTTCAAGTAAAGACTTCTTTTTCTCTGGGTAAAATTCTACCCAGTAGTAAGATTGCTGGATCAAATGGTAGATCTACTCTTAGTTCTTTAAGGAATCTCCACACTATTTTCCATACTGACTGTAGTAGTTTACATTCCCACCAGCAGTGTAGAAGTGTTCCCTGTTGACCACATCCATGTCAACATCTACTGTTTTTTGATTTTTTGATTATGGCCATTCTCACAGCAGTAAGGTGGTATCACATTGCGGTTTTGATTTGCATTTCCCTGATCATTAGTGACACTGAGCATCTTTTATATGATTATTGGCCATTTATTTGTGTATCTTCTTTTGAGAATTGTCTATTTATGTCCTTAGCCCACTTTTTTTGATGGGATTGTTTTTTTCTTACTGATTTGTTTGAGTTCATTGTACCTTTTGGATCTAGTCCTTTGTCAGATGTATAGATTGTGAAGATTTTCTCACGCTCTGTGGGTTGTCTGTTTATGCTGCTGACTGTTCTTTTTGCCATGCAAAAGCTCTTTAGTTTAATTAAGTCCCAGCTATTTATCTTTGTTTTTATTGCATTTGCTTTTGGGTTCTTGGTATGACTGATTTAGACCAATCAGGCCTATGCCTTCAGCCTGGGGCAGCAATCTTCAGATCAGGAGACGAAACATGCTGGTTCCCTGAAGAAAATTAGAGTTCTATTAGAAGAAGAAAAGTCTATTGCCTGAGCAATGGACGGCAGAGCACAGAGACCAAGTACATACAAACCTGTGGCTGATTCAATGCCAGGGTTCTAATAGATAATGGAAACCTGATGAGTGAATGAATGAGTGAACATTTTGACTCATTAAAAGGAGAAAATAATACAAAATGGAAAGAAGGTAAGGGTAGCTGTTAGAAGAGGTAAATATTTCAGAAATGTTTATGAGACCCTGTTTCACCTCTGAAATCTATTTTCTTTATTTGTAAAAAGGGATTGAATAATGCCTTCAGTGTAGAGTCTATTTGAGAATTAAACGAGATTACTTATGG
The DNA here is from genome assembly GCF_003255815.1 of Theropithecus gelada. Classification (NCBI taxonomy): domain Eukaryota; kingdom Metazoa; phylum Chordata; class Mammalia; order Primates; family Cercopithecidae; genus Theropithecus; species Theropithecus gelada. The sequence goes on from NC_037673.1 coordinate 153,518,367, forward strand.
GCAAGTTCTTTGAGGTCATAAAGACATAGGAAAAAGTTTTCAATTTATAAGCAAAGGAAAAAAGACAGGAAGAAGCTGGCATGAGTCAATTGGCCTCATAAATCAACCTGACATAGGGAGGATCCACAAATAGAAAAGGAGAAATGGAGCTTGGGTGGATACTTGTTGCAGTTGGGTGAAAAAGTCATTATTACATTAGTTTTGCTCTCGGAAGAGGAAAGAGTTTCCATCTGAAGAAATACAGAAAGTACTGAAATCTTGGAAATCCAACTTTTATTTCTGGGGAAGGTCAGATCTTTGTTAAGAAATAGAAAGTGGACCGTGCATGGTGGCTTATGCCCATAATCTCAGCAACTTATGGAGGCTAAGGTGGGAGGATCGCTTGAGTCTGGGAGGTTGAGGCTGCAGCAAGCTATGATTGCACCACTGCTATCCAGCCTGGGTGACAGAGCAAGACCCATTCAAAAAAAGAAAAAGAAACAGAGAGTGAGAAGAAAAAAGGAAGGAAGGAAGGAAGGAAGGAAGGAAGGAAGGAAGGAAGGAAGGAAGGGAAAGAAAGAAAGAAAGAAAGAAAGAAAGAAAGAAAGAAAGAAAGA